>NC_136261.1:247445070-247655070 GCF_964187855.1 Myxine glutinosa
TACAGTAATCATTACAGTAATTACAGTAATCTTATTACAGTAATTACATTACATTAACTCAGGCACCTTTTCAGTAAGGAAGCTGATATTTGGACATGACACTGACCAAGTGATGTGGCTGTCAAGGAAAATTTTGATTTATTGATTAATCATTTAATAAATTAACTCGTTGATTTATAAATGACTTATTTAATTAAAATTCCTCAGAGATACATCTTCGGATGAAATACTTGCAGATTGGTTATGCGATGAGCCAATTGATTAAGGAAAATATTTTGTGATGGCCATATTGGCCATATTCGTGGCAACTCAGTTAGTGCCACTGCACCTTTAAAATGCATCCCTGCGTTCATTTTTCGATCGATTGAGTTGAAATTTTGAACAATCGGATCTGGACTGTCGTTGTTAACGACTCTAGCACGCACCCGTCCAATCAGGATGGAGCGGTATGGTCCCCGGATCATCACTGCCCGCAGTTTTAATTAGTTTTACTTTTTCTCTTGGTCATATAATTTTGAAGACATGCATGTCATGATATAGGAAATGTTTGTTCTGTTGAACGGAATAAATGTTGTTTATTTGTGTGGGTGTGTATTTTTGTGTATTTTGTATATATTTTCACGGCTAATTCCAGTTAACATCCTGCAAAATTTGCTCGTTTTTCTGGCCGAGTCGAAATTGCGTTGAGTTCCTATGGCATGCGCCATTAAAAGCGCTGTGTAATGGTTGAGCTCCCTTTATTTCGTTTTGGTCATGCGGATGAGCAGACAAAGTGACGAATGCTGCGGCTGGAGCAGTAGAAGCGATGTTTTTTTAATTGAAACGATGTAATTTAATTAAAAGTGGGAGGGGGCAACACCACGCATACCTCTTTTAAGGTGTGTATAAACCCTGGAATATTTCAGCAATCAATACAATGCTGAAACTATAAGTTAATTTAATGAGTAATTTAATGAGTAATTTAATGAGTAATTTAATGAGTAATTTAATGAGTAATTAAAAGTGGGAGGGGGCAACACCATGCATACCTCTTTTAAGGTGTGTATAAACCCTGGAATAAACGTGGGAGGGGGCAACACCACAAAGCATACCTCTTTTAAGGTGTGTATAAACCCTGGAATATTTCAGCAATCAATACGATGCTGAAATGATGTGATTTACTGTGTAAGATGGTCGACCTTGGGTTTGTTTGGGTTTTGTTGTTTATTTTTGTGGGTGTGTATTTTTGTGTATTTTGTATATATTTTCACGGCTAATTCCAGTTAACATCCTGCAAAATTTGCTCGTTTTTCTGGCCGAGTCGAAATTGCGTTGAGTTCCTATGGCATGCGCCATTAAAAGCGCTGTGTAATGGTTGAGCTCCCTTTATTTCGTTTTGGTCACGCGGATGAGCGGACAAAATGACGAATGCTGCGGCTGGAGCAGTAGAAGCGATTTTTTAATTGTTCAATGATTATTCGATATTGTTATGACTTATTGTCAATAGGTATACTAAGTGGCCATGAGGTAGCCTGTTGCTATGTACAGTTTTATTCTATTGTTGATTATACCACATAGCTGTGGTGATAAAGGAAATGTTCGTTTTAAATAGATTATGATAGGACCATGACTATAAAATCATGATGATTATTATGAATGATATCATAGGGTTCAAATGCAGAATGATTGCATGAACTTGGGAAAGAACTTTCAAGCCCTATGGGATAAATTGGGTGTTACAAGCGATGGAGTTTCAAAATTTAGCATGATTGAAGGAATTTTACAGTCTTATTTCAGGAGTTTTACGAAATTTATATTGCCAAGAGATTTGGGTACTATTAAAAGAAAAATGATGAGATATTTTTCCCAAAGAACTTTAATATCTGCCATCCATTTTGGCGGTCTCACGAATGAAGGATGAGTTGCCTTTAGTGGTTGCAAAGAAAATTTGTGGAGACCAGGCAAAATGGAAAAATAGGTCAGATATGACCCTAGGACAGAACAGTGATTCGTCAATTGACATGAGGTATGAACCAGAGGTGACGACCGATGAGCTTCGATCTCAGTCAATAGATGGACCTGTCCTGACATCATTGGGGAAAGGGCTTATGCAAGGAGTCATCCAAAATGATTAATTTGATTTATTGATGAATATTGATAAATTAATTGAAATTGAATAATTGAATTGAACTGAATAAATTTAATTGAATAAATTTAACTGAATAAATTGAACTGAATAAATTGAATTGAATATATTGAATTGAATATATTGATTGTTTGATTGATGAAAATGCGGTCTCAAGAAAGAAGCTTTGATATCTTTGTGAGATATTATCAATGTGAAGACAACCTTGGAAAATTGAGCAAGGTGGTGAGTTTATATATAGATATATATGTGCGGTTACCATTGTGTGATTTCCCCTTCAACAGAGCGGACACCTGAGGATTCACCCATTTCATACTGACCCTCTGGCTCATCTGCAAATACTGATCTGTGAGATTGGATTGTGCAAAAGCCACAGGTGAGAGAGATTCTCTGGAAATCACCGTTTGAACAGGTGGAGAGATCCTTCCTGGAGGTACGAGTGAAGCTTTAGAGGAACAAACTACAACACATCCAACGCTACTTTGATAAAAGGCAGAATGGGAAATGGAGCCTGCAAGAATACACAAGGACAACCAGAGATTCCACAAAAAGGTACTTGTACACATCATATGTACGACCGTTATGGTGCCGAAGCTATAAGGCAGGTCGAGAATTGGTATTTGTGGACAAAGGGACATGATGAGGAGTTTCCAAGAGATGGTACATTTGAGCGAAGTCGATTGGAAAGATTGGAACAAAGATTGAAAGCCAGGAAGAGACAGAATCTAACGGTAGACTGGCTTGCATTCCATCTTTGGGATGGTGAATCCAGACAACGGGAACAGCAAGAACGGATAATGGATCTAGAACTTAAAATAAAAAGGATACAGGATACAGTGGAGAAGACAAATGCACAACTGCCCTCGAAATTAGGAATGAAAGTGACAGTTGTCCCATCTGATTTCCAGTTGTCTCCCCAAAAAGGACGGTACAGAGAATTTTTTCGTGTTTCAGGAGATAACGAGAGATTGCAGTGGCAACTCAGGGATGTAGAGATGCAGCCCAGCAATACAAGTGCACAGGTGCACAGACCAGGCAACGACAGAAACCGGTGTTTCAAGTGTGGACGGATGGGACATTGGAAAAGAGGATGTCCGTATACCAAAAGGAAGACAAGTTCATAGGGTAAACCAAGATCAAGGATACCAGTGCTGACCGATACCTCAGACAATGATTAGGCCTTCATTGCGACAAATCCCAAATGACGATTGGCCTCAACAAATTAGATTACTGGACAAACATGAATAACTGTCGATGATTCTTGGGTCTGAAAAGTTTTCGGAGCAAGAATTATTCATTTTTCTTTTGCTTGTAAGCAAATTGATAATTAATTGATCAAATGCCGAAATTGGATCTTTTATGTTGGGCACAAAATTTTAAATTTACAAAGTTTGGAACAATTGCTTTGCAATTTTTTTTTTGGCAAACCAAGTGACAAGAGTCACATCATGATCAGGTGGGAATTTCGGACTATTGTTCCGCACGATTGATAGGTCAGTGGTCGACTGACATACAAATGGGTGGGTAGTCGAATTTGGATAAATTATTGTGGGAACTGAAAGGGTAATGTCAATGTGACGTCATAGGGGTTTTCTAAGAATAAACCTTTTGGTCCATTTGTGTATTAGCGCTTATAAAATTGAAGGACAAATTTTGAGAAATTGAAATATAGTTGACACCCATCCGGATCTGTAAATAAGGGTTCCAACGCAAACAAATACGCATAATGCATGTGTGTGTGGGTATTTTGTGTGTCAGTGTTTTTGTTTTTGTGTATCAATCTTACAAGATTGTTGACACCGACAGTGTGCCTTGTCTGAAAATAGATAGTTCCATGGGGATGGGATCGCATATCGAGAGAATTCGTAAAATAAAAAATAGAAATATAATTTAATTTTGAAAATTATCACTTTTGTTAAGGGAGATGGAGAATAAAGATTTGATTTGCTGAGTTATGAGCAGCTATTCATTAATAGTAAAAATTGGAAGTAATCTTGGGATTCCATTGTGATAGAATTTATATGAGAATCAAAGCTATTTATGGATATGAGCTTCATAAAAAATGTGGGAGTACAAAATTAGCCAAATTTTGGAGAGGTCTTACACTGACTTCCCAGAGTACTCTGCTCACGGATTTTATATATATATAAACTTGAATTTTATCAGAATATAAATTGGGCTGTATGTATGGATGTGTATAAGGCATAGATGATATGGGAAAATAGTAAAGGAAATTTTGCTGGTTTGAACTATTGTGAGTTTTGAGTTCTGGAGTTCAAGCAAAGTCACTGGTTAACAGATGAGAATGGATAGTAAATAAATTCTTCGATGCTGGGTAAATTAAGTACGATATTACTAAGACTTATGAGAGCTATTGTTCTTCCTTACAGCAGTGCGAAATTATTGGGAAAAAAAAAATATATATATATATATATTAGATCCAATATAATGAATCTATAAATGAATGTCAGAGGGATAATATCCTCAATTTGTACTAATTATTTGATTATGGGTAAAGGAATTAATTTATCATAGTGGATTGTTGTTAACAGCAGCCTGAAAATGTCCTGAGAGTGCATCCATGTAATCAGAAATCCCAGATTTGTTTTTACAAACAACATTTTGGTAGAGGTCTTGTGTGGACGAGCACTTCCTTGGTAGATAAAAAACGGTACTGCATGCTGGCAGCCACTTTTGCGGCCAGTTAGGCCAAACAAATTGAGAGGAAATTGTAGTTAAATACGTAAGTTACACATGGCTATTTGTAAAAAGGAAATTTGTTGAGATGGGAAACATTTTTCGAAGGTTTATTAAAGTGTTATAATATGACATGTGGCAAGGCAAACTATTGGATGGGAAAATTAGATCTGGTTATAGAATAAATTTATTGACCCCTTGAAGTTAATTCTTCGAATCATTGTTTCACTGGCATTTTTTGTTCACATTGGAAATAGTTTGGTAGAGCTTTGTTTAAAACCTTTGGTTGCGGTATCTTGGAACGAAATGATAAACCATAGGAGATTGATAAGAATAGAAAAAAAATATGGACCCAAAATAGAAAGTTGGATTCATGCCTCTCATTGCAAGCAAGCACATGGGGCTAAGGTGGACGATCCCACAGAAAATGAGGCTGCACCTAGCAGCCCAGCAGAACATTCAGTGGCAGATAAATGATAGTCGTGATTTACAGTCATTTGAATTACATTTTAACACCCCTTGCATTGATAAACATTACATTTTCAACATGTGATATTCCTACTTGGGATAGTGACATTTATTTGCCTACATGACATACAATTACCTGCTGATATTAATACAACATGAGTGAAAAAATGTATCACAACTACACTCATGATCAGGGGATCGAGTTCAACCCCGGGAGATAGGGGGATCAGGGTAAGACAAATAATCTGATTTATGTTACATATTAAGGGATTTTCTTTATTTACCTTTTAGGAAGCTTGTTAGTTTGGTATATAATGTTGAATGTCATCGACATATAATTATGTCATAGGTATGAATATATACAAGGAGTAGCAGACTTGTTTGTTGGTTTAGTAGTTATATTGGCAATTGTTTTAGTGGTGGCTTGCTTGAAAGCCTTAGTGACGGTGTGTTTGAATAAGGTAACCAACAACACGATGATAACGCATGAAGTGACAAATGAGGAAAGAAATGTGGAACCACAAGAGGAAGACTTTTATGGCGACATAAATACTGAGATTAAAAGATTAAATCAAGTGATGTTGCAAATGAATACAGTAGAATTAAGATAATGGCATAACGACAATGTTATGAGTTGTGTCAATTACAAGATCAGTGAACTCATATCACCACGAGTGACACACTGTTAAAAAAAAAAAAAAAAAAAAAAAAAAGGGAAAAGGAAAAGTGGGGAGGAATTATGGTAATAATACATTATGCTTAATTTGTTGGTTTGGGAAAATTTTTGGTGGGAATTAGATATTCCTGTTTGTGATTGTAATCATATACAATTTATTTTCTTAGAGTAGTGCTAAAATACCTGCGCGAGTTAATTTTGAACTATATCAACCTGAAAGCAATTGTGGATGCTATTCTTAGTTTAGTAGTCAAATACATACCTGATTGAATATTACTTGTGTGACGCATATAAATGAATATAACTTTTTGAATGTTGTAAGGGAAAACAACAAATTGTTGAATGTGAAACTGTCGGAAGATATACATAATTATGCTGATTTCATGGTAATATGTACCCTATCTGATTCAGTGTGTGTGGAAAGCAGATTCAGATGTGACTGAGCATAAGGATAAGACGAGATCACATTTGAAGGGGGTGCTAACGGAATTGGGAAGACGTTCGAGAAAGAAAATTTGTGGCTAAAAAAATGAAGTTAATCGTGGCATACACCCTCTTTCTCAAAGAATGATGAAGACATTCTCCCGTGTAACTTGGAGATGGATGCTTACCTTCACCAAGGAAATTTATGTGACCATTTGCCTGGATCACACTGCAACATATGAAAGAAAGGCGATCACTTACTCTTGTTCGAAGGCTTCGAACATTCATCACATCAGAAGTTGCAGGACAACGACATTTTACCTGCAACCTCTGTGAAATGCGGGGACATATGTTATTACTTCACCAACGTCCGGGGAACCAGCATGTAGCTGCAAAAAACGGCTGTGCCCTTGTCACAACAGCTGTGCACGATTCTGCTGGTTGCTCCTGGTATGGACCATGAATG
Source organism: Myxine glutinosa (assembly GCF_964187855.1). NCBI lineage: Eukaryota > Metazoa > Chordata > Myxini > Myxiniformes > Myxinidae > Myxine > Myxine glutinosa. The sequence goes on from NC_136261.1 coordinate 247,451,926, forward strand.
ACCTGAACACCATGGTCCCAACATCATTGTGGATGCATCAGGCATCCCTGTTCCATATCTTGCTGGCCAATCAACATTACACCAACACTTGCTGCCCACTCATAATGAGGGAGGAGGCAAGTCGACTACAACTGGGCGAAGGCCTTGTTCAAGGAATCATTATGGTTCACAGCAAGAGTGGCAAGAATGCTACATGGAGAGCAGGGTCAGTCTATGACTCCGCACCGTTACCACAACAGCGAAATCCTACACGAAGTAGTGCAGGTGTTTATAAAGACAGAAGAAAATGTTTCATACCTGAATTCAAACACAAGTGATCAGCCCTTCCTTTCAAACAAAGAATCAATGTTTGTTTGGAGGGAAACGTTTTTGCCAGATGTTGCAGATGCCTTAAAAACTTGAAAATGGTGAAGCAAAATTGTTGTATCTTGGTGATGGTGAAGTGTTGTTTTACAAAGATATTTGTGATGCAAATGAAATAGATTGAATTAACAATATGGAAGGAGTCAATGACCAACGAAATGTTTTGTGATCAGAGTCTTGCAGGATGACGGTGTATGCCTAAGGAAATTGTATTGATGTTTACTTGTAGTGATTGATTGTTTACTTATATTGATGTTTAGATTAATGGTTAATATAAACAAAAAACAAAAAGATGAGGGAATTGTGAAAGTGTAACTCAGTGTAACTCATTGGTTGGAACTGGTAACGAACCAAGGTACGAGCAGGTGGTCGTAAGAATGTCAGGAATGCATCTCGCCCTGTCGAAGCTGGGAGTCCTGTTGTGTAGCTTTAGCACGACCCCGGGCTAACACACATTCCCAAGCCCGTACTATTGTCTTTCATTGGGATGCAAAGAGGATGAAGCAAATTCCCAGCAGGGAGGAGCGAGTTGGTGCCAGGAAGGCGAGCAGGATGACTGAGTAACATTGCTGCGGAGAAGGGATTACGATTTCAGCGCACAGAGGATTAACTGAAGTTTGCCCATATAAACAGAAGAGACTTTGAGTCAAGGAGCACTCATCCTCAGAAGCCCTGCCCGACGGAATGAACGCGTACCACGAGTACGGCGCTGCGGAGAAGACATCGGCCACGAAAGAGGGACTATCAGGATAGAGTTACCTGGTCCATTGAGTTAAACGGTAGTTATTTGGTATTGGAATGAAGTGAACAACCAGTTAATAAAGTCATGACCTTTTGTAAAACCTGTTTCCGACCATTGGCGACTTGAGTCCCTACACACCTCCACGACAATCCCATGGGCCTGCGCCCAAACGATCACACACCACGTGGCAATTAAAAGTACACCAAGCGCTGTAAACACAACACCGGATCGAAACGAGGACGAAAAGAACGCTCACCTCGCAATTTCAAGGAAAATAAATAAATGAGAAACCAATATAAGGTTAACCGCACATTGCTGTTCGCACCGATGTGACGAATCTGGAGATTGGAATAAAAACACCTTCCTTGAACGTTAAGGTATGCTTTGACCCAAAATATTTTTCGGGCGGTGTATAGGCAAAGAAGCGCTACCTCGCATGCTCCCGGAAGTTAATTTTTTTATGAAAACTGCTTGAAAATCGAAATGCCAGGTGGGTGGAGTCAGCCTTCCTAATAATGACATCGTTGTGGGTGGAGTCAGGCCAGCTGGCCATCCAATGGGCGGAAAGACAGACACAGTTGGACAGAAAACTTCTGCTGCTTTAATATAGACAAACACAATTGCTTGTTTTAGAACGATAACTGTTCTTGATTAAAATGAAACTTATTTGTAAATGCTATAACATTCACATTACGTATCGATAATAACGATTATATTAAATCACGGCGTTACGCGCGCTGCTTGCGAGCAAGGAGGAAGCGGACAATCAGTAACTTATAAGCGTCTTTATTTCAGGAGCTCACTGTAACACTAGCGTGCTCCGGGCTGCACGCCCCGTGTATATCCTCAGGCCACGCCTACCCCTCGGGCGTGGCCGCCGCCCACTTGGTGCGCGGAATGATGTCACCATGCCAGTGGGCTTTCGTGTCCGCCACAATATCGTCCTGCAGGTCTTCGGTGCCGTCCCCGGCTGCTGTCACCCACGTATTGTGTGTGTGTCTGTGTGTCTGTTTGTCTGTATGTCTGTGCCTTCACCTCGAAAACATAGGCTTTATCCCAGTGACTTTTGTGCGTTAAATAAATTAATGTGCCCATGTGATGTGCTCGTACGTAGACATGCCTGTGTGTGCTCGTACCAAGACGTGCATGTGTGTGCTCGTAATAAGACGTGCATGTGTGTGCTCGTACTGAGACGTGCATGTGTGTGCTGATACCAAGACGTGTATGCGGGCGCCATCTTGTAAAAACCTCGCACATTTATAGCTCTGAAACTGCTCCATGGAAGAAATTGAGACCTGGCTCCAGGGTCGGCGTCATGGGGGGGGGGGGGGGGCATTCGTGGGCCATGCCCCCACAAATGAGTTATTGTGCCCCCCCCACAGCAAACTTTGCGTTTTATTAATTAATTTATATTTATCATGTGGAGCTCTGCTCGCACGATAAAGCCGGACAAAATGGACGACACCAGGAACGAAGTTTCACTGAGCTGTTTATTCCAGCTCAACTCGAAAGAACTCAAAAGCGCTGAAAAGCCCGTTAACACGGGCGGCAATTTATATCAAAAGTTCACCACACAAAAGCCACGCCTCTCAGGCGGGGCGTGGTATGCAAATAAGGCAGCCACGCCTCTCAACAGGGCGTGGTATGCAAATCGAGAGTCCGCCCGGGCAAGGCAAGTCCGGACACGTCCGGGCGAGTAACCGCCCGCCGGTTACATCATCGGCCGGTGCAAGGTGATTGTGTCATGCTTCCGGTAACTGCTACATGCGCTCCCCCAGAATTAGCTTGCACCGGGAGAGTCATTTTGAGGGGGGTCTTGATGACCCGGCCGAAACGACCCCTGGCGATTCGTGTGGGGGTGGTCGGTGGCGTGGCGGTGGATGGTCGGGCGGGGGGCTTGGTTGACGGGGGATGGCCCCGTCGTGGAGGAAGGGCCAACCGTGGAGGTTGGTCGAGGTCCAAATGGGCCGGCTTGAGGCGGTCCACGGAGATGCGGTCCAGTTTGCCGCCGATGTCAATGATGAACGACTTGTCGTCCCTCTTCAGGACATGGAAAGGTCCATCGTACGGCTGCCGGAGCGGTCCCCGGTGTGCGTCGTTCCGGATAAAAACGTACTCCGCAGTGCAAAGTGCTGGGGGGACATGGGGTTGGGGGCAGCCGTGGTGGGACGTGGGCATGGGGGCAAATCTCCTGGCGGCCTCCTGGAGGACCGAGCGTTGGCGAGCCGCGGACTAGCGTCCGGTGGCGTCAGGGATGAAGCTCGGCGGTGGAAGCCTGGAGGTACTCTTTCGGGCCGTTCGGAGGCCCAATAGGACCCACGGGAGCCTGTCGGCCCAACCGTCGTCCTGGAGGCTGGCCCTGAGAGCCGTTGGATTGGGGGTGGTAGGACGTGGTGCGGTGTAGGTTGACCACCAAGGCCTGGGCGACCGCGCCCCAAAGCTCGGAGGTGAATTGCGGGCCTCTGTCGGAGGAGATGTCCGAGGGGGCGCCGAAACGGGCAATCCAGGTGCCCATGAAGGCCTGCGCCACGTCGGCGGATGTTGTTGATGCCAAAGGGATGGCCTCCGGCCACCTGGTGGTCCTGTCCACCATCGTGAGGAGGTGGGTGAAGCCCCGCGAGGAGGGAAGGGGTCCCACCAGGTCCACATTGACGTGGCCGAAGTGCCGCGCGGGCACATCGAATGGTGCTAACGGGGCCTGGGTGTGCCGGTGGACCTTCGCGCGCTGGCAGGCGACACAGGCGTTGGCCCAGTCGCGGACGTCCTTACGGAGCCCGTGCCAGACGAACTTTGCTGCCACGAGCTTCTGCGATGCTTTCCGGCCTGGGTGGGAAAGGCCGTGGAGGGCGTCAAAAATGTGCCGCTGCCATCCGGTGGGCACGATGGGGCGAGGTTGGCCCAGGGAAACGTCGCACAGGAGAACTGTGCCTGTGTCCTTGAAGGGGACATCGGCCAACCGCAGGCCTGTGTCCGCTGTCCAGAGGGCTAGCACCGTGGGGTCGGCGGTCTGGTCGGCCGCCATGCGGGCGAAGTCCACACCGAGGTGGACGGCGTTCGCGCCGGACCGGGAGGCAATCGGCCACAGCGTTGTCCTTGCCTGCGACGTGCCGGATGGCCGTCGTAAATTCGGACACGGCGGAGAGGTGGCGCTGCTGGCGGGCCGACCATGGCTCTGCAACCTTGGCCATGGCGAAGACCAGGGGTTTGTGGTCCACAAACGCCATGAACGGGCGGCCCTCTAAAAGATGGCGGAAGTGGTGAACGGCCAGGTAAAGGCCGAGGAACTCGCGGTCGAAAGCGCTATACTTGCGCCCGTTAGGGCGAAGCTGCCGGCTGAAGAAGGCCAGCAGTTGCCAAGCCCCGTTCACCCACTGTTCATGCACGGCGCCCACCGCGTAGTCGGAAGCGTCCATGGTGAGGGCAATGGGTGCGTCGAGCGCCGGGTGCGCCAGCATGGTCGCGTTGGCGAGGGCCAGCTTAGCGCCCGTGAACGCCTCGTCCATCTCTTTGGTCCAGGTGACGTCGTGCTTGGCCGGCTTGCCCTGGAGGGCTTCGTACAGGGGGCGCATGAGTTGGGCGGCGCGAGGCACGAACCGATGGTAGAAATTTACCATCCCCAAAAATTCCTGTCGGGCCTTGCTGGAGCAGGGGCATGGGAAACTTGTGACTACCTCCACCTTGGTAGGCAGCGGGATGGCCCGATGGTCCTTCGTGATGCGTTGCCCCAGGAAGTCGACGGCCGTTACGCCAAACTGGCATTTCGCCAGGTTGATGATGAGGCCGTGCTGGCCGAGGCGCTCAAAAAGCATGCGCAGGTGGATGAGGTGCTCCGCCCGGGAAGTGCTGGCGACGAGAATGTCGTCCAAGTAGACGAAAACGAAGGTGAGGTCGCGCAGCACGCTGTGCATCAGCCGCTGGAAGGCCTGGGCCGCGATCTTAAGGCCGAACGGCATGCAAAGGAACTCGAAGAGGCCAAAAGGTGTAATTACCGCCGTCTTCGGCACGTCGGCCGGCCGGACGGGTACCTGGTGGTAGCCCCGAATGAGGTCGACCTTGGAAAAGATCACCCGTCCAGCCAAACGGGCGGAAAAGTCCTGTATGTGTGGTATCGGGTACCGGTCGGGGTGGTGGCGTCGTTGAGGCGGCGGTAATTGCCGCATGGTCGCCATCCGCCACCCGGTTTGGGCACGATGTGCAGGGGTGAGGCCCACATGCTATTCGAGCGCCGCACAATGCCCAATCGCTCCATCGCGTCGAATTCCGCCTTCGCCACGGTGAGTTTGGTCGGGTCGAGGCGACGATCCCTGACGTAGACCGGTGGACCTGTGGTCGGGACGTGGTGTTCGATGCCGTGTTTGATGGCGACAGCGGAAAACGTCGACTGCATGAGGGCGGGAAACTCGGCGAGCAGGCGGGTGAAATCGTCCGCGGCCGGGAGCGCGCAGGCTAGCTGGGTTGGTGCGGAGCCGCTCAATGAGCAAGCGAGCGAGCTGAAGGTCTCCGCGTTGATGAGCCGACGCCGTTTGATGTCCACCAAAAGCCCATGCGTGCATAGAAAATCTGCACCCAGCAAGGCCATGTGCACGTTCGCCGTGATGAAGTCCCACCTGAAGCGCTGGCCCCCGAAGCAGAATGCGACGCCACGCGAACCGAAGGTGCGGATAGAGGAGCCGTTTGCGGCGACCAAGGCGGGGCCGCAAAGCGCGGCCTGTTTGTCCTGTACCGAGGCGGGTATCACGCTCAGCTGGGCGCCGGTGTTGCACAAAAAACGCCGCCCGGATGCTGTGTCCGTAATAAACAGAAGGCTGCCTGAATGGCCGACGCTCATGGCAGGCAGCGAGCGCCGGCCCGGTCGTTTCCCGACCTGCCGAAAGTGCACGGTGGGCGGCACGTTCTGGCCTTCTGCCCGAACCCGGCGTGGTAGTAGCATATGGTCTGCTCTGATGAAGGCTCCGACTGTCGCGTCGGGTTCGGTCGACGGGGCGTCGCGGCGGCCGCTGCCGCGAGTGGCGCTAACTCGGCCGGTGGTGGCGCCGGTCATGGTGCGGGCGTTGCCTCGGTCGGACCAGGGTTCCAGGCGGCCGCTCCGACGTGTCGCCTGGCCGAGAAAAATTTCTCCGCCTCCTTGGCCAGGGCGCGAGGGTCCGTGATGGGCGAATTAGCCAAAGCTAATCGTTCCTGCCCGGGTAGCTGCCAGAGGGAACAGCTCGCGGAAGAGGAAATCTGGGCTGTGGTCACCGAGTAGAGCAAGCATGTGGTCCATGCATTCGGATGGACGGGCCTCACCCAGCTCCGGGACATCGAGCAGTTGTCGCGCGCGTTCGGTCTCTGCGAGTCCAAACGCACCGAGAGGTAGGCCTTTGAGCGCGCCGTATTTGTCGGCGTTCGGCGGGTTCTGTAGGAAGCTCAGGACCCGGGCAGCAGTGGAGGCGTTGAGCGCGGAGACCACGTGGTGGAAGCGCGTCGTGTCCTCCGTAATGTTCCGCAGGGCGAATTGAGAAGCCGCTTGGGCGAACCAGACAGCTGCGTGCGATTCCCAAAAGCCAGGGAGCTTCAAACCTACAGATGACTCCATCGCCATGTTCTTAAAAAGGGGTCACCAATTGTGGAGCTATTCTCGCACGATAAAGCCGGACAAAATGGACGACACCAGGAACGAAGTTTCACTGAGCTGTTTATTCTAGCTCAACTCGAAAGAACTCAAAAGCACTGAATAGCCCGTTAACACAGGCGGCAAGTTATATCAAAAGTTCACCACACAAAAGCCACGCCTCTCAGGAGGGTCATGGTATGCAAATAAGTCAGCCACGCCTCTCAACGGGGCGTGGTATGCAAATCGAGAGTCTGCCCGGGCAAGGCAAATCCGGACACGTCCGGGCGAGTCCGGGCAAGTAACCGCCCGCCGATTTACATACCACGATCATCGGCCGGTGCAAGGTGATTGTGTCATGCTTCTGGTAACCGCGACAATCATATTAAAAGTGAAAATCTTTTCGCTAAATGAAATAAAAACAAAAGTAAGAAAAGAAAAAACACACCCTGTTGGTGATATTTGCATCAGGTCACATTTGAGGAAGTAGTGTGCTCATTGACGAGGAGTTTAATAAGGTGTGGGACATGGCCATGGCTAGCAGCGCATCACTGAGATACGTGATCCCCAAACGGAGACGCAAAGCGAACACAAATATGGATGAATATGTCGTTATGGGAACTAGAGGACACCGTGCAGGGTTAATATTGTATAGGGTTGGTTTATATAGGGTTTTTTGATATAAGCCTTATATCTTATATCAAAGATAACCTTCAGAGCGGGCCGGCTGGGGAGTGCCAAGCACCCCGTACCTGCACTTTCCGTCCCTGCGGTCCCAAATACCGGAACCACCCGAATACCACTTTATTCGACAAAATGAGGTGCGGCCTACAGCCTTAGAAAACCAACCCTATATAAGTCAATACCTCCAACGACAGGTATTGACTTATATAGGGTTGGGAGGGTGATGGGTGATGGGAGGGTGATGGGGGAGGGTGATGGGTGATGGGAGGGTGATGGGGGAGGGTGATGGGGGAGGGTGATGGGGGGGTGCAATAATCCGGTGCAATAATCGAAAACCGATTCAAAATGGCCCCTCGCTACGATTTTCCACGATCACATTTTATTTTCACCACTTCAAATCGACCGAATTTCACCAAATAAGATACCACATTCGATGCACTGATGTCATTTTTATGGCAAAAGTGAGAACAGATTTTAATTTGGAAATAAAACGAAAGCGTGCACAATGGACCCATTCATGCCGCGTGACGCGGTGACGTCATTGCGCTTCCACCTTAAAAGACTTATTTGATATAAGTTAATATTTTGATATAAGCCTTAGAAAACCAACCCTATAGAAGTCAATATCTCCGACAGAGGTGCGCATTCGTGCCGCGTGACGTGGTGACGTCATCGCGCTTTCATCTTAAAAGACATTTGATAAAAGTTAATATATTGATATAAGCCTTAGAAAACCAACCCTTTCGAAGTCAATACCTCCAACGACACAGGTGTGCATTCGTGCCTCGTGACGTGGTGACGTCATCGCGCTTTCATCTTAAAAGACATTTGATATAAGTTAATATTTTGATATAAGCCTTAGAAAACCAACCCTATAGAAGTCAATACCTCCAACGATTTTTCGGGTGACACCGTCACAATTTCGGTCTTCGAGGCCGGCCGATAGGCAAAGTGTGACCGGAAGGGACGAGGTTCTCCTGACCACGTGGCCCTTGACTTGGTTTGTCCGCACAATGTGGGCGCTTTCAGGATGAACTTTAGCCGGGGAGCGTTTGGGCGCCCCGGTCTGATACTGCCGCCCACGCGCAGAACAACTTGTGAGTGTACGTGGGTCCCGGCGGTCCCACTGGCCGAGCGCTACCATGTTTAGACAGCGAACTCCGTCCCCGGGCACCGGCACCTACTCCCGGAAGTTTGAGAGATCAGCAGTGCCGGGCACGGTAGGACACCCGCGGAGCCCCGGCGGACCGGGGACGCGCGAGCCTACGCGTTAGCGTGCTACGGCGGAATCAACGGCTTCGGCCACGGCCGAGCCGATACTCGGCCCGGTCGCCCGGAAATGAACTGGTTCGACGCCCGCGCTAGAGAGGTCGCGGGCGACAGATGTATTAACAAATGATTAATTAATTTGAGACGTCCGATTTCTAGTGTTTGGAAATTTGGAAGAGCTTGACCCTAGCCTTTCCCTTGCGAGGGCAAGGAGGAACTTAACACTTGACACTTAAGCTTAGTTTGAAGTACACCCTGCCAGCGCTCCCGGTGGGACGGCAGGGCAACCAGAAGGGACGAGGTTCTCCTGACCACGTGGCCCTCGATCTGGGAAGCGAGAGGCATTCCATTAGTGGACGCGCCCCTCACGCCCGACTTTTGGGCGGCCCCGGCAGGCCGTTTGTTTTGACGTTCCGTGACAGGCCCCGCACCCCCACCTCCGGGCCGACCGGGCGACCGGAATGAATCCCGGTGTCTCGATCCGAACCTTCAGAGCGGGCCGGCTGGGGAGTGCCAAGCACCCCGTACCTGCACTTTCCGTCCCTGCGGTCCCAAATACCGGAACCACCCGAATACCACTTTATTCGACAAAATGAGGTGCGGCCTACAGCCTTAGAAAACCAACCCTAAATAAGTCAATACCTCCAACGAGAGGGTGGTGGGAGGGTGATGGCAGGGTGATGGGGGAGGGTGATGGGGGAGGGTGATGGGGGAGGGTGATGGGGCAGGGTGATGGGGTGATGTTGGTGATATTTGCATCAGGTCACATTTGAGGAAGTAGTGTGCTCATTGACGAGGAGTTTAATAAGGTGTGGGACATGGCCATGGCTAGCAGCGCATCACTGAGACACGCGATCCCCAAACGGAGACGCAAAGCGAACACAAATATGGATGAATATGTCGTTATGGGAACTAGAGGACACAGAGATGATGACGAAAAAACAGAACTTCAGAGACTGCACCACAACACTATTGATTCAGTGCTTGCAGAGATGGATCACAGATTCAGCGAGCGGAGCTCACACTTTGCTAGTGCACTTGTTGCACTGAATCCAGAAAGTGATACATTTCTTGATGTAAAGGCTGTGAAGCATATTATGGACCTGTCACGATCGCCTATAATTGAGATGGAGTACGAAGTTGCAAAACAGTTTTTCAGCTCACAAAAACAATCACAGCCAATCGATGGGGATTGGACTACACAGCATATCCTCTCAAAGTACCACACACATCTGATCGGAATGCCCAGTGTACTGACTGCTTTCAAACATGCCTCAACATTTGGCGCCTCCACAGCAATGTGCGAGAATTAATTCTCCACTCTGAGAAACGGATTTTCGGACAACAGACACGCAATGCTCCACAAAAGAAAGGCCCAGTTGGTTCAGCTAGCGTTTGAGAGGGACCTAACCCGAAAATGCACAACTGAGTGGAAGGACACCATTCTTAGGAGGTTCAGCACGAACACTCGCCGCCTGCAACTCTTCTGAAGGTAAGCCATGCGTTTAATTCACTTTATGATGCCAGCCTTGGCTTTCATGATTATTACGCAAAATGTTGAATGATTTTTGAGTCTGTCTGCATTTATTCGGTAAGAGTGGAGAAAAATTGTCTATTTCAAATGATGGTCCAATGACGCGCACAGTGCAAATAGTGAGAGAGTGAAACAGTGAGAGACAGACACGTGGCTTGCACGTAGGCTATATTTTGTGCAGTGTGTGTGTGTGTGTGTGTGTGTGTGTGTGTGTGTGTGTGTGTGTGTGTGCAAGAGAGAGACTTTGCAGCATGTTTTTAAATTGCAACTGGGTTGTTGTGTTGTTTGTTGACGGTAAACTCTTATTATCAAGCATTCACATCATAGATTGAGTGCCCCAACGGCAGTTCACCCCCCCCCCCCCACCGTTACCCTAATACCCCCCGATTAGAATTGTTCTGACGCCGACTCTGCCTGGCTCATTGTCAAGTACTCCCCATGGGGAATAAGATATGTTTACGATGATGTCATCGGTGCCTTCGTTATGACATCATAATTCGACAAGTACAACACTTATCCGATCATTATTTTAAAAATTTCAGCAACTGTTGGTCTGATGGACACGAAATTTTCACCATCGGAGCGCCTCCTCGTTGAGAACATTTTAATGATAATCATGACGTCATATGTCATGTGATACAGGCGCCATCTTGGAAAAACCGAAAAATGTTGCAGCTCTCTATCTCCAAAACCGCTGTATGGAAAAAATTGAAACATGTCTCATTGTAAAGAACTCCATATGGGGAATACATGTTAACGATGACGTCATTGGTGCCATTATTATGACGTTGTAGCGGTTCCCGCTGAATGTACACAATCGCCTTGCACCTGCCAGGACGCGGCCAGGGCGCGATCGCCATGCCGGGCTCGTCCGGACGGGCCCAGACGCGCCTCTCCTGGGCATGCCCGGACTCGCTGTTCCCGGGCACGCCCGGTCTCGTCTTTCCCGGGCATGCCCGCTCTCGCCTTTCCAGGGCTCGCCCAGAGCGCCCGGGCACGCCCAGCCTCGACTTGCCAGGCCGCGTCCAGGACGCCCGGGCATGTCCAGACTCGCCTTTCCAGGGCTCGCCCAGAGCGTCCGGGCATGCCCGCTCTCGCCTTTCCAGGGCTCGCCCAGAGCGCTTGGGCATTCCCAGCCTCGACTTGCCAGGCTGCATCCAGGACGCCCGGGCATGTCCAGACTCGCCTTTCCAGGACTCGCCCTTGACACCCGGTCTCGGTTTTCCCAGGCAAACGCCCGGGCATAAATGTGTATATATATTGCTGCCCGATAAACGGGCTTTTCAGAATACCTGAGCTGTTTTGTTTCAATAAAGCAACTCGGACGAATTCCGTCTTTGGTCGAGTCAATTCTTTCGACTCGCGTTGGAGCGCAGCTCCTTCAACGTCATAATTCGACAGGGACAACGCTTAGTCTGATCAGTTTGAAATGTATTGAGTGATCTATGCAATAATTATATTAGAGAATATCAATTTATAATGTCATCGCTCACGTAATCTGGCAGCCATATTGGATCAAAGAAAATTTTTTTTTAACCCTCTTGAGTCTACAAGCCGAATTTATCGGCTCACACCGCATTCAAATGCATTCAAATTCTAATACAGTAGACTCCAGAGGGAACAAGTTGACAAATTGACTGCGCATGGTAAGTATTCTATGAATACCATCTGGTTCCCCTGAAAGAGTTTCCATCTCCAATGTTGTCTCTGATTGTTTCTTCAAAGTCCCACTGTCTGATCAGTTTTAACATACTGAGAACCTTCAGATATGCTAATAACATCCTCTCCAAGAATCCTCTCAAAGAATCTTGGAGTAATCCTCTCCAAGAAGTTCTGTCACTCAAGCTTTTGGGTCTCACTATCTGCCATGATCTTTCCTGGGAAAACCACATTTCAAATCTGGCCTCCAAAGCCAGTCGCCGACTGGGCATCCTCAGTCGTGCGAAGTCCTTCCTTGGCACACCTGAGCTCCTCACCACATACAAGGCTTTCATCCGCAGCTCAATGGAATACTGCTCTCCCCTCTGGGCTGGTGCTCCTGCCTCACACCTAGCTCGCCTTCACGCTGTTGAAACCAAAGCATTCAGAATCATTGGAATCTCCCGTGATGAAGCTAACTCCAAAGGCCTCTCACTCACTCACCGCAGGCAGGTTGGTGGTCTTTCCGTCTTCTACCGACTCCTCTCTGGCCTTGCACCCCCAGCTCTCTCTGGGCTCTGTCCCGCAAATATTCCTACAGGTCGCACAATATCTGCCTGCAACCCTCTTATGGTTAAACTGCCAGAATCAAGACTCTCTGCTCACTTTCACTCCTTCATTCCTCTTTTCTCCCACCTCTGGAACAAACTCCCTCACTCTCTTCAATCCCACTCCACCCTCCAGGTCTTTAAAACAGGTGTTCACCACCATCTCTTATCTTCCCCCATCCAAAACCTTGATCTTTTATACCCCCGCTAATTTCACCTCAATTCCACTTTTTTGAAATACCAACTTCTGTCCAGGAAGTCCTTGGTGTCCTTGTGTTTTATACTTCTCCCTCCCCCCCCCCTTCCCATGCCTCCTCCCCCCGGGCCCTCTCCCTTCCACACATCTCCCTGGTCTCGGATGTTGTGTTTGTGTGCTTCCCCTTCTCCCCATCTTGCCTTCCGCTCCCTCTTTTTGGGTATTTTGTTTGTCTGGTTGATTTGTTTGTGAAGTAAATGTTAGCTCTTTCACGAGCCTCGATTCAGCATACAAAAAATTGGAATCAGTATCGGAATCGGAGGTCAACGTGCAATGTTTGTCTATGTAAACCACAATTTGGATCAAGGTGGGTTATGAGTGCGACGACACTGGCAAAATCGAAAATCGACACTTTAGGGCTTTTTTCAGCACTTTGTGATTGGCAAAAGAAAAGAAAAATATCAAAATATTTTCCTATTACCATGGTTTTCAGAAGAAAAAAATTGCGTTTGGGTTTCTCTTTATTAGAGGCCCAGCACAATTTGTGATGCAATGCCCGTCCGCACAAAGCTGGCAGAGAGCTATATAGCCGAGTCAACAATGAAACCCAGGCAAGACGGCTCAAAAGTAAGTGCGCTAGCTGGGTACCATCTTGTCGGACCATTGCAACCAGGTGCACACACATTTATGTACTTGAAACAAACCTGAAAGCAATCGTCTGATATTCATCATACCCAAGTAGCCAGGAAATCAGCTCAGTAACATGTGATGTCCCTCTGTACCGACCTCGTCCTCATATCCCCCTCTCCATTCCTTCCATCTTTATTTTGTTTTAAACGAGCATCAATCTCAATAGATCAGTACTGCAGAAATGCACTAATTGGCAGAAGTCTGACACGTGTGAAAATGGTAATTTTAACCCTTTTCCTTCTCCTTTCCCAGTGAAGAATATGCATGAGAGCAACGACTTGTCCGATACAGTACCAGTACCTACAATTTGTTTGCTTATTTTTTTTCTTTCTTATTTTGGGGGGGGGGGGGGGCGGGGGCCTTAAATTATCATTTAAAACAGGTAGACTGCTTCTTTTCTATTTTTAAATCGCATTCATTAATCGCGCTGTTAAATTGCCGTTCTTTCAGTTTATTATTAAGAGAAGGTTAACAGATGAGCTATATTTAAAATAACCCAAACAAGGGTGATGGTCAGACTTTGATTGAAGGTATTTCATCAATACATTATCTCAGTTTTTCGTTTGTATAAGTTCATTTTATAAACAAATTGCATGTCTCGGTGGTGTAGTGCTGAGAGCGTCCGCTTCAAGTCTAGGAGGGGGAGGTGGGGCAGTCCAAACCCCAGCCAAGTCATACCAAAGACTTTTAAAATGGGACGTGCCGTTTTCTAGCATTTACATGATAAGAGCACGGACAATCCTCATATGTTGCCATCCATGGAGAGAAGGAAATGGCACTCATGAGTGTGGTTCGAAAGGTGGCACCATTGGTACCCAGAGTACCCAGGGAAGTGATGGCACTTCCCCCAACCTCAGTGGCTGTTTGTTTCTAAAAGCCCGGTGTTGTGTCTCTGTATTTGTCTGTGTGTACGTGGTGTGTATGTGTGTGTATATGTGAATGTGTGAGTTCCACTTCAAGCCTTAGATACTGTAAAAAATAAAAAAAAATAAAGTAATTAGGGGGTTACATCCCCTAAGACTAGGGTGCCAGACCTATTTATACTCCTATAAGAGAATAGTTTGTTCTACTGACGTTTTAGGAGCTTCATATCTTGTCACTGTCTAAGGATATTAAGCTGCAATATGCATCATATTGTTGTGGTTTTGGAAAATTCACCCCCTGAACGGAGGGGGGGGGGGGGGTACACCCATATACACCCCAGAAATCCCGAGATAGTTATTTATTTGTCTATGGAAAAGGAATACCTCTGCCCATTGTCTAACGGGATCGGGAATGGTAACATGCGTTGTGGTTGGTTTAGTCTGACGTTCCGCAACCATTGGGTCACGACCCAATGTTTGGGTCGCGAAGGATTTTCAATGGGTCACACGATCGTTTCAGAAATCGCGGGGGAAAAAACTTTATCGACGATTTACTTCTCCCGACTGAACAGAACAGAGATCAAACGAAGGCCGACACAAACTTTATAGTGTGGACTCTCCCACCGCGCTGTACCGATGTACCACGATGTACAGCGCTATACCGATGTACCACGCTGTACTGATGTACCGCGATGTACCGATGTACCGCGATGTACTGTGCGTGCATCCGGTCAGTCAGATCATACGTTTAGTTTCCGTCACGCGAATGTCCATCGCTTTTCATTCGAAAGATTGAGCTGTGAGCGTAAGGTACTCGCCATGGCTGGAAAGTATCAGCCTGTGTTCCTGAACTATGGGTTCACCTTGAATATCGATGAGCACAATGTTCATCGACCAGTGTGTGGTATGCCTCGACGTGTTGGCCAACGCGTCCCTCGGGTCCCAAAAGCTGAAACGGCACCTCGAGAAAAAACATGGAGATCATGTCAACAAGTCACGGGAGTTTTTTCTCCAGAAAGAACGCGAGATGAACAACAGCAAGTCAGTAATGAGATGAACAACAGCAAGTCAGCAAGTCAGCATCCCTGCACCCCGGACGCCGCCGGTCGCCAGAGGGCGCTTCGCCGGGTCATGCGTTTGCCCCGCAAACTGGCCCTCCAGGTGCGCGGGAATTCTGGGGGGGTGTGTGTGGCGGACACGAAAGCTCACTGGCGTGAGGGCATCATTCCACGCACCAAGTGGGCGGTGGCCACGCCCAAGGGGTAGGCGTGGCCGCGGGATATACACCGGGCGCGCAGCCCGGAGCGCGCCAGTGCTACAGTTGAGCTCGTTTAATAAAGACTCTTAAACTCACTGCGTTGTCCGCTTCCTTCTTGTTGTACAAGCAAGCGCGCATAGCACCGTGCTTCAACGTCATAAGCAATCGATATTTCCGTGAAGGTTTGTGGGGGGGGGGGGGGGGGGGGTTCGATGGGTCGTCACTGGATGCCTGGGTTTTTATTGGGTCCTGGGCTAAAAAGGTTGCAGAACGCAGGTTTAGTCGATGTATTCCCGTTGTGGTGTCTCCCCATTTACAACGATCTCTTTCTTTCAATCTGCTTTCGGTCCGTCCGTTCCACCCCACGAGTTCATTCCCACCTCCGTTTGTTCAATTCTTTACTCTTTCATTTGTGGTAATTATCATCCATCCAAATTCATACCGGCAACCGAAGCCCCAAAAGTAACAATTAATTGTCAACAATCCTCCAGATCGGGCGTCTTACCTTCTTGTACTTCGACCTTCGTGACCCGGGGAACACCCCAAATACATGCCATTCAAACAAACCTTTCTTTTCACTCGTACCAAATGCAGGGAGCATGAGGCCGGATCTTTCAAGCACACCAAGTGCTGCACAAAAAAGTGGAACGCCAAGTCATGCGATATGCATACTGTATAAGGAACATTCCCGTGGGAGGGAAAAGGTGGGAGACATGCTCTTACCGCTTTACTTGTGAGGTGAAGGAGTGAGGGTTTTGTTGAAAGCTGCCTTACACACTGGGAATTTCCATGGGCCTCATTGTGGTTCCCTCCCCCCTTCATGTGCGCACCAATGGAGAAGGCTGCATTAAGCTGACAGACGATTGCATGGGCTGTGCTCGCCTGGAAGCCACGCCCTGCATGGAAAGTATAAAGGGCAGAAGGCAGCTGAATTTGGGGTGGGGGTGGTGAGCTGTGGTGAGCTGCAGTGGTGCTGAGCTGCCGTGGTGGTGAGCTTCCTTGGGGTGCCTCAGAACGAGCTCGGCAGTCACGAGTTGCTCGAATCTGCTCGAAGGTTCACCTGAAGGGAATGAACCACTCAAAGTCACGTTCGTCTGCTGGAACGTGCAGTGACACCACTCCGACATTAACACTGCATCACCCCCTCATTATAACTTCCTCCCCCCCACCTGTATTATTTGGCCCCATCCCGACCCACCTGGCTAGTTAAGGTGAGCCTGGAGTCGTTCCCATACTCCTAACAGCCTCTTTCGTTGTCTCTGTTTGTAATTAAGATCCTATAGCGATACAAAGGATAAGTCTGCTCTTTCGTGTCTTTTTACTTTGTTTTTTGTTGAAGATACATTCCCTTTTGCCTTTGCTTAGTTAATAAAGAGCTATAAATAAAGTGTTTTTCACCAATGCTTTGTGATAAATACTCGTGCATTTCCCATCTGCTTCGTCCTTGCCCTTTCTTCCATTGATCCAACATAAAGGTGTACGTAGTTGATAGCCAGGAGTTCTGCCCCACTGTTTCGCTTCGGTCGTGTTTTGCCAGTGTTTACTCAGTTTCCTCGGCCGTAGTAGTAATAGGAGGTGAAGGACGGGTGAATGTTAAGGGCATGGTCATTAGCCGAGGTCATTGAGTCACCAACAGATAACACAACATAAAGGTGTGGGGTCCCTGTTAGACACAAATATCTCAACCAGCATCCACGGTTGCTCAACAACCCAATGGGCCGTGGAGTTAGCCGTAGCCTGGTAACCTAAGGTCCGGAGGTCAGGAAGCAAGTCCGAGAATAGCTTGGAGAAAATGCCAAACAATAGAAAATAAAGGACATTCAAAAAATATCGTTGTTTATGCTGGACGACCCACGTGCTCTTAGGAGGAACCAAGTGATGCTCTGAAAAGTTCATATAAAGGGGCACCAATTTGATTTGTCCAGCTGCATGAAGTAATAATAATAATAATACATTTATTTTATATAACGCTTTTCAAGAAGCCCAAAGACGCTTTGACAGAGTACAAAAAACAAATGCAAAAGACAAAAATCAATAGGTAAATAATCAAAGCAAAAGGAAGGAGAAGGAGAAGAGATAGTCAGGGGTTAAATGCTGTGGGTTAAATGTTGAATACAGTGTTGAACAGGTGGGTCTTGAGTGATGTTTTGAATGTGGTGAGTGAGGAGGAGTCTCTGATGGTGTGAGGTAGTGAGTTCCAGAGGATGGGAGCAGCGATGGAGAAGGCCCTGTCCCCCCAGGATCTGAATTTGGTCCGGATGGGGGGGGGGGGCAGGAGGTTGGTACCAGCAGAGAGGAGGTTGCGGGTGGGAGTGTGTCTGGAGAGGACGTCAGTCAGGTAGGATGGGGCCAGGTTATGGAGGGCTTTGTCGGTCAAGAGGAGGATTTTGTACTGGATTCTCTGGGGGATGGGGAGCCAGTGAAGCTTGTAAAGGACGGGGGTGATGTGGTCACGGGTCCGGGATTGAGTGAGTAGAGAGGCAGCGGAGTTCTGAATGTATTGGAGTTTATTGTTGATTATTGAGGGTGAACCATAGAGGAGGCTGTTGCAGTAGTCCAGACGGGAGGTGATGAAGGCGTGGATGAGGCTTTCTGCAGCCGTGGAGGAGAGGGATAGACAGAGACGGGCGATGTTTTTCAGGTGAAAGAAGGCTGTCTTTGTGATCTGTTTAGTGTATTTGTCGAAGGAGAGGGTTTGGTCAAAGATGATGCCAAGATTCCGGATGTGAGGGGAGGTGGATACTGGGAAACCGTCGATGTTGAGGGCAAAGTTATGGGTGGATTTGGTGAGCGTTTTTGGGCCAATGATGATTATTTCAGATTTATCATAGTTAAGTTTGAGGAAGTTGATTTGAAGCCAGGATTTTATTTCAGTGATGCAGTTTGTCAGGATAGAGTGGGTGGCGGTGGAGATGGACTTGGTGGAGATGAAAAGCTGGATGTCATCGGCGAAGCAGTGGAATTGGAGACCATGACGGCGGATTAAGTGACCAAGGGGGGACAGGTACAGGATGAAGAGGAGGGGGCCAAGAACTGAACCTTGGGGAACACCTTGGGGGAGGGGAGCAGTGGGGGATTTGCAGTTATTGATGGAGATGAACTGGCGTCTGTCAGAGAGGTATGATTTGATCCAAGAGAGGGCAGTGCCGGTAATGTTAAAGGTGGTTTCAAGTCGGGTGAGGAGGATGGTGTGATTGATGGTGTCAAAGGCGGCGCTGAGGTCGAGGAGGATGAGAATGTTGAGGTTGCCAGCGTCAGAGGAGAGGAGAAGGTCGTTGGTGATTTTGAGGAGAGCAGTTTCAGTACTGTGGTTGGAGCGGAATCCGGATTGGAATGTTTCATGCAGGTTATTGGCAGAGAGGTGATGTTTAAGTTGAGTGGCTACAGCGCGTTCCAAAACTTTTGACACAAGGGTAGGTTGGAGATGGGTCTGAAGTTATTTAGGGTGTCAGGGTTGAGTCCCGGTTTTTTCAGAATGGGGGTAACAGCAGCAATTTTGAGGGATGGTGGGACGATGCCTGTAGACAGGGAGGAGTTTATTGTTGCAGTGATAAGTGGAGAGAGAGCAGGAAGGGAACATGTCTTTCAATCCTGACAAATCTCACACTCTTACAATGTCTCTCCGAAAGGACCGACTGGACAACCCTCCCATCTACTTTCTCAACAATCCTCTCCAAGAAGTTCTGTCGCTCAAGCTTTTGGGTCTCACTATCTGCCATGATCTTTCTTGGGAAAACCACATTTCCAAGCTGGCCTCCAAAGCCAGTCGCCGACTGGGCATCCTCCGTCGTGCGAAGTCCTTCCTTGGCACACCTGAGCTCCTCACCACATACAAGGCTTTCATCCACAGCTCAATGGAATACTGTTCCCCCCTATGGGCTGGTGCTCCTGCCTCACACCTTGCTCGGCTTCACGCTGTTGAGGCCAAAGCTTTCAGAATCATTGGAATCTCCTGCGATGTAGTCAACGCCGAGGGCCTTTCACTCACTCACCGCAAGCAGGTTGGTGGTCTTTCTGTCTTCTACCGACTCCTCTCCGGCCTTGCTCCCCCAGCTCTCTCTGTGCTCTGTCCCCCCAATATTCCTTCAGGTCGCACAAGATCTGCCTGCAACCCTCTTCTGGTTAAACTGCCAAAGTCTAGGCTCTCTGCTCACCTTCACTCTTTCATTCCCCTTTTCTCCCACCTCTGGAACAAACTCCCCCACTCCCTTCAATCCCACTCCTCCCTCCAGGTCTTTAAAACAGCTGTTCACCACCATCTCTTATCTTCCCCCATCGAAAACCTTGATCTTTTCTACCCCCGCTAATTCACCCCAGAGTCCTTGCAGTGTTCATATGTTTTAATCCTCTCCCACCTCCCCACAAGTCCTCCCGATGTCCCTGCTCTCAAATGTTGTGTTTGTGTCCTTCCCCCTCTCTTTTGTGTCCTTCCCCCTCTCTCCCCATCTTGTCTACCGCTCCCCTTGTTTTTTGTGTTTTGTGTGTCGGTTTGTCTTTTTGTGTGATTAATGTTAGCTCTTTCACGAGCCTCGATCTTGTATACAAAAAAAAAAAAAAAAAAAAAAAGGGAGGCCTTGACAAAGCTGGAGGGGATTGGGTCAAGAGTGCAGGTGGCAGTTTTCATTCCTATGAGGAATTCAGAGAGGTCAGTAGGGGAGACTGGGGAGAAGTGAGACAGGGGTTGGCAGGATAAGGGGGGGGCAGGTAGTTTGAGGGGGAGTGGGTGCGGTGGTGGTTAAGCTGTTGTAGATGTTGGCAATTTTGCATTGGAAGAATGAAAGGAAGGAGATGCAGTTGTCTACTGTGAATGACTGGGTGGTGGTGTTTAGGGGGCTGAGGAGTTTGTTTATTGTAGAGAAGAGTGCTTTTGGGTTTCCAGAGCCAGAGTGGATAATTTGAGAGTAGTAGGCGGAGCAGGCGCTGGAGAGGGCATCTTTGTAGTGTTGTAGGTGGTCCTTGTAGGCTTGGGAGTGAATTGTGAGACCTGTTTTATTGCGGAGTCTTTCAAGTTGGTGAGCATGAGTTTTCATCAGGCAGAGTTCAGGGTTAAACCAGGGAGCAGAATGGGTGAAAGAAACTGTTTTGGTTTTTATAGGCACAAGCTGGTCAAGGCAGGAGGAGAGAGTGTGGTTGTAGTAGTCAGTGAGGTCAGAAGGGGTGTGGAGGTCAACGAAGGGGTGTGGAGGTCAACGAAGGGAGAAGTGGACATTTTTTCAGAGAGGGTGTATGCGAATGAGGTAGGTGAAAGAGCGTTTAGCTTACGGAAGTTGATAGTGCGATAATGCCTTGGTGCTGGGGTGGGGATGTTGATGGTCATAGTGATGGCTAAGTGGTCAGAGAGGGTGAGGTCAGAGCCAGAGAGATTGTGCAAAATTAATCCAGGAGAGCAGACAAGGTCCAGAATGTGACCACGGTTATGGGTAGGAATTTATAATGTAAATGTATTTGCATTATAAATTGTAGAAGCGTCGAAGTGTCGAAGTAAATGTATTTTAACCTATATATGCAACTGTGTATATATATATATATATATATATATATATATATATATATATATATATATATATATATATATATATATATATATATATATATATATATACACACACATATGTTTTTGAATATCTCAACTTTCTGAGATATCATGCTCAGGCAGACAGACGAAAAATGACTCATCGAGCAACACTTGGCAAAACAGAACAAAGCAGAATGCCACTCAGTGGAGCATCCTTTTGACCTCAAAAATAATTAGTGGTTGAATTCAGTGACCTGATATGCAAATCGTTTTCAAAAAGTTTAAGTTAATCGGATGAAAAGACAATTTTGGCCTATGTTGACCTTTTGGCCAATGTTGATCTCAAAAATATTTAGTGGTTGAATTCAGCAAGCTGATATGTAAATCCTGTTCACATTTCAAGTCAATCGGATGAAAATTGAGGATTTCAGAAATTCAAAAAAAGTGGTTGACCTTTGGCCTATGTTGACCTTTTGGCCTACGCTGATCTCAAAAATAGTTGGTGGTTGAATTCAGTTAGCCGATATGTAAATGCTATTCAAATTTCAAGTCAATCAGATGAAAACTGAGGATTTTAGAAATTTGAAAAAAAGTGGTTGACCTTTGGCCTATGCTGACCTTTTCACCTTTTGACCTCAAAAATATATAGGAATTTGTCAGACCACGAACTCTACCATTTGGTGGAGTTTCATGAAGATCGGTTCAAAACTAAAACCTGTAGTCAAGTATAAATGAGCAGACAGACAAACACACAAACAAACAAACAAACACACAAACACACAAACCGGAGTGATCAACAAACTTGCAAAAAATCCCCCCCCCCCCCACTCCAAGTAATAAACTGCCTCAAATGCAATACCCTCTCCTCTGGCGAGGGTAATAACACAGACAGTGCATTTGTGCTTTGAGGACATTCCTGTATTGTGGAACCGTTCACAACTTCAAGTTTCATGAAAAACAAAGGCAGGAGTCTTCTTCTGATAAACAATTTTACAACAAGGGTGTTCTCCCAAGATCACACACGGCAATGAAACATGGACTACAGCAAAGATTTAGTATACATTGGTGTTCAAACTGCCATGCAAAGATGCCATCTGAGCAAAACCAAAATGGGACAAGAAAAACAACTAAATCAGAGAGAAAACAAAATTCCTAAACACTGGTCACAATCAAAAAACTCAAATGGAACTTGGCTGGACACATGGCAAGGACAGACAATAACTACAAACTGGCAACCGAACGAAGACCGTGAAAGAAGCACAATGAGATCCAAGATAAGATTGAGAGATTACGTTCTGTTACCATTTGAGTTTTTGGCATCAGATTTTCAACAATTCTCTATTATGAGAATATGGAGAACCTGATAAATAAATGTTACATTTTTTAAATAAGCTGTCATTTTCTTAAAACTTGAGCAGATGGGGTTAGAATGTTGAGATTCTTGTTGTCTTTTGGCAGCAATTTGCAGTCATTGTTGTGGACATTCTGGTGACAGCCAGCCATATGGCTTTCATCAAGGGGTGTGGGGTGCTGGCTGGTTGTCAGGGGTTCCAGATGGTATTTAGAGGAGTTGTGCTGTATATACCCAAAGGGCTGTACGTTTTCAAGACTGCTTTCTCCTTACTCGTTCACTGAATACCCTGCCTACTGCTGAGGATCGCTTACAAAGAAGGCACGTACAACCCAGCATGAGTAATGCTATGTGAATTTATCAAACCTTTATCAGCAAAACTTTTCCCGCAGTGAGAGCATTTTTTATGTGAGCACTCCAGCGTGGGTTGCACGACGGAAGTTCAAGCTTCGTTGAGAAATAAAATCCTTGTCACAAATAAAACATTTGTAAGGATGGTATTGTTGGTTGTTGTCTACATATGCAGGTTTTATGAGGTGGGAGGAAGTTCTCCCAGAATTAAAAATCTCCACCTTTTTCAGTGAAGGATCATTATTCATGAACCAGTTTGTGAAACTTCATTCTCATAGTTTTGTTCCAAGGGCTCGTTTTAGAATTCTCACAGAACCTCTGACACCCTCCAACTGCAGTTTGTTTGTCGTGATATTCCCTGGAATGGTTTTTAAGTACTCAGTTAGGGTTTTCTTGATCATCCGGATTCCCTGTTGCTCTGATTATCACTGGTACAATTTCAGGTTTCTTCAATTTCGAAAACAACTTCACATCATTTTTCATATCCTGGTCTTTCAGATTTCAGCTCTCTTCCATCGATCTTCATATGTGATATCAAACTGTCTTTTCGAGAGAAACCTTTAGCACATATCGAGCATTTGTGAGGTCTCTCCTGTATGGATCTTCATATGTAATATCAAACTGCCTTTTTGAGAGAAACCTTCATCACATATCGAGCATCTGTGAGGACGCTCTCCTGTATGGATCCTCATATGCAATTTCAAACTGCCTTTTTGAGAGAAGCCTTTATCACAAATGGAGCATTTGTAAGGACGCTCTCCGGTATGGATCCTCATATGTGATTTCAAATCAATGTTTTGAGAGAAACCTTTATCACATATCGAGCATGTGTGGGGTCGCTCTCCTGTATGGATCCTCATGTGTAATTTCAAATTGCCTTTTTGAGAGAAACCTTTATCACATATCGAGCATGTGTGAGGTTGCTCTCCTGTATGGATCCTCATGTGTAATTTCAAAGCTCTGTTTTGAGAGAAACCTTTATCACAAATGGAGCATTTGTAAGGACGCTCTCCTGTATGGATCCTCATATGTAATTTCAAATCTCTGTTTTGAGAGAAACCTTTATCACAAATCGAGCATGTGTAAGGACGCTCTCCGGTATGGATCCTCATGTGTAATTTCAAATTGCCTTTTTGAGAGAAACCTTTATCACACATCGAGCATGTGTGAGGGCGCTCTCCTGTATGGATCCTCATATGTAATTTCAAATCTCTGTTTTGAGAGAAACCTTTATCACATATCGAGCATGTGTGAAGGCGCTCTCCTGTATGGATCCTCATATGTAATTTCAAATTGCCTTTTTGAGAGAAACCTTTATCACACATCGAGCATGTGTGAGGGCGCTCTCCTGTATGGATCCTCATATGTAATTTCAAATCTCTGTTTTGAGAGAAACCTTTATCACAAATGGAGCATT
This sequence comes from Myxine glutinosa, assembly GCF_964187855.1. Taxonomy (NCBI): domain Eukaryota; kingdom Metazoa; phylum Chordata; class Myxini; order Myxiniformes; family Myxinidae; genus Myxine; species Myxine glutinosa. Next base: position 247,475,995 of record NC_136261.1, read on the forward strand.
TGTAAGGACGCAAACCTGTATGGATCCTCATATGTAATTTAAAACTGCCTTTTTGAGAGAAACCTTTATCACATATCGAGCATGTGTGATGGCGATCTCCTGTATGGATCCTCAAATGTAATTTAAATTCGTGTTTTTCAGAGAAACCTTGATCACATATCAAGCATTTGTGTGGACGCTCTCCTGTGTGGATCTTCATATGCCTTTTCAAACTGCTCTTGCAAGAGAAATCTTTATCACAGACGGAGCACTTGTGGGGGCGTTTTCCAGTGTGTATCGTCCTGTGCATTTTCATGTTACTCGTTGAAGCAAAATCCATTCTGCACACATTACACTTACAAAGGATTCGCTTTTTTTGACGCTTATTGTGTTTGTTTAATTTAACACTAATATTTGTGTTGCGAGGCCAAGACATGCACTTGTATTTTATAGAAAGGGAGTCTTGATTTCGTGATTTTTTTTTCAAAAAAGGCTTCTTCCTCACTGTCAAGCTGCGACTGGACCTTATTTGTCCCAAATTTCTTCTGGTTTGTTCTACAGAAACAAAGAACACATTTCCTTTTTTTTTTTGTCAAAATCAAAATGCAAAATATTTAACACTTCTCCGAAAATTATATATTTTCTCAACACAAAATATTGTCTGTTAATTTTTTACGTTTCCACTCACCAGTTGCAAAACAGGAAGCACTTCCATTTGTCATGTCAATACCATCTGATCCTTCCTTTGCAGAAGCACATTTTGAATCTTCTGTGACAGATAAATTGTTGTGTTGTCTGCCTTCTACATTTACAGAATAGACATCACCTGTGTACAAGTCAGGGTCAGTCTTTTGCAGGGAAATGAGATGGAGAACCATCTTGAGAGTTCATAGAACATGTTACTTCATGGCATGTATACTTCAATTTTAATGTAATAATGAAGTTTGAGATTGGTTAAAAGAAAAATTCCGGATATTAAGCGCAATTGAAGTCGTCTTCTACGCCACCCTATTTCACATGTTCAAGTACTGCTAAACTGGAGGTTCATGGAACGAACAAGCAGGCCATTTGTGTTCAGCAGGGTTAAAGTATTTAATTCAATTTAAATAAAATAAAGATTGAAAAAATTAACTCCACTCTACTCTGAAGACTGAACTCTCAAACCTGTCTCCCTCCTCCAAGTCCTGGTGGCATCTGGTCAAATCTGTTTCTGCTGTTTGTTCCCCTTCCATGCCCTCCCTCCCTTACCTCAGACGGCCACACACCTGACTTTGCACCTGAAAAAGCTGAATGCCTCAACTCCGTGTTTGCCTCAAAATGTTGTGTCCCAAACCCATCGCTCTCTGTGCCTACCTTAACCAGTCATACCCAGCTGGTCCCAGACTCTGTGCCCTTCTCTCCCAACAAGGCGGAGAAGTTTGTCAATTCTCGACTCCGATTCCGCAACTGGCCCAGACAGCATCAGCTCACGGGTCCCCAAATCCTGCTCTGCCGTGCTATCACACTCTCTCTCTCTCTGGTCTCTTCACCCTCTCTTTTACTCAAGGTCATCTGCCATCTGCTTGGAAATCAGCCAACGTTACCGCTTTACAAAAAAAAGGTGCAAAGAGATCCCTGCAACTGCAGACCAATGAGCCTACTCCCTATAATCAGCAAGGTCATGGTATCCATCATCGCTTCTGATAATAAGTAAATCCTTCCGAGTCTCTAAAGGCTTGATCTGTGATCATCATTTTGGATTAAGACCAGGCCACTCCAGTTTGGACATGCTGCTTCTGCTGTCTCAACAATGGATTGAGGCCTCAATGCTGAACAGGCCTCGTGCCTTTGATACGTTCGGTCACCCTGTCCTGCTCACCAAACACTCCTCTTATGGTATCCAAGGAAATCTCCACCCATGGCTTGTGGAGTCCCTCTCCAGTCGTAGTAAACGTGTGGCCCTGAATGTAATTCTGTCATCTCCCCTTCCTGTTAAGGCTGGAGTTCCTCGAGGCAGTGTTCTGGGCCCTGTGCTTTTTCTGGTATTCATTAATGAGCTGTGCAACTCTCTGAAAAATCCTCTCTATCTTCTTGCTGATGACTCCACCCTCTGCTGCTACTTATCTCAACGCTGAGATCGACAGGCAGCAGCCTCTTCACTCTCTGCAGACGGGATAAAATCACAAACTGGTCAAAAAAGTGGAACATGTCATTCAATCCTGAAAATCTCACACCCTCACCATTTCTTTTTGTAAAGACCATCTGGAAAACCCACTGTCACTCAAGCTTTTGGGTCGCACTATCTGCCATGATCTTTCCTGGGAAAACCACATTTCCAAGCTGGCCTCCAAAGGCAGTCGCCGACTGGGCATCCTCCGTCGTGTGAAGTTCTTTATTGTCACGACTGAGCTTCTCACCATAAACAAGGCTTTCATCCACAACTTGATGGAGTACTGCTCTCCCCTCTGGGCTGGTGCTCCTGCCTCACCCCTCACTCACCTTCATGCTGTAGAAACCAAATCTTTTAGAATCATTGGCATCTCCCTTGATGAAGCTGTTTCTGAGGGCCTTTCACTCTCTCTGCAGGCAGGTCGGTAGTCTTTCTGTGTTCTACTGATTCCTCTCTGGCCAAGCTCCTAAAAAAAAATAGTTGGTGGTTGAATTCAGTAAGCTGATATGTAAATCCTAATCAAATTTCAAGTCAAACGGATGAAAATTGAGGATTTTAGAAATTTGAAAAAAAGTGGTCGACTTTTGACCTATGTTGAGCTTTTGGCCTACGCTGATCTCAAAAATTGTTTGTTGAATTCAGTTAGCCGATATGAAAATCACATTCAAATTCCATGTCAATCGGATGAAAATTGAGGATTTTAGGAAAAAAATGTTTTAAGTGGTTGACCTTTGGCCTATGTTGACCTGTTGACCTTTTGACCTCAAAAATATATATGAGTTTGTCGGACCACGAACTCTACCGTTTGGTGAAGTTTTGTGAAGATCAGTTAAAAACTGTAACCTGTAGTCAAGTATAAGTGAGCTGACACACAAACACACAAACCAGTGATCAACAAACTTGCAAAAAAAAAAAAAAAAGCCCAAGGAACAAACGTTATTATGTAGAAGTGTAGCTTATTAACTTTTTACATCCCGATTTACACACCTGTTACGGATCGTTGTGCAGGTCTGACACCATCCTCTTCGCACCAACACTCGTTTAAAGGTATATCAGTCTTTTGCACGAACTGGACCAGAACCTTCAAAGTTATGAAACAATTAGAACACTCATTTTCAAAGACCTTTCGGCACGCTCAAAGTGCAAAATGGAACATCCTTCTCAAAATGTAACCACGCTGGTCATAAAAACACTTTTCAAAGAAAATCAAACTATATTTATCATCAATCGCTCCAGTCTCGTGAAAACGACCTGAGAGCTGGAAGGTGAGGCAGCATCTACCTCTGGCAAGGGATAGGTGTATGTTTCGACCTCGAATGGATCACTGTTATCCAAGGCCTAAAAGAAGCACAAACACCAGAAGATGGATTACCGCACGTGGACCCAGTCTCTCATCACGGATAAACATACCAATGGCAATACTGCATCTATACTTCGTAACGATAGCACGTACGTACCATGGGCCTGCGCACAAACGATCACACACCACGTGGCAATTAAAAGTACACCAAGCGCTGTAAACACGACATCGCATCGAAACGAGGGTGAAGAGGACGCTCACCTCGCAATTTCAAGGAAAATAAATAAAAGAGAAACCAATATGAGGTTAACCGCACACGGCTGTTCGTTCGCACCTATGAGCCGAATCTGGAGATCGGAATAAAAACACCTTCTTTGAACGTTAAGATGTTCTTTAAACCAAAATATTTTTCGGGCGGTGTATAGGCACGAAGCGCTACCTCGCATGCTCCCGGAAGTTTATTTTTTTTAATGAAAACTGCTTGAAAATCGAAATGCCAGTGGGTGGAGTCAGCCTTCCTCATAATGACGTCGTTGTGGGTGGAGTTAGGCCAGCTGGCCAACCAATGGGCGGAAAGACAGACACAGATGGACAGAAAACCTCCGCTGCTTTAATATATACAAACACAATTGCTTGTTTTAGAACGTTAACTGTTCTTGTTTAAAATGAAACTTATTTGTAAATGCTATAACATTCACATTACGTGTCGATAATAACGATTATATTGTGGCGGGCACAAGGGACAATAATTCCACGCACCAGTGGGTGGCGCGAGCGTCCAGGCGGGGAACGAAAACGCATGCCCCGCCATTCGACCGATCGGCCACGCCCGGGGGAAAGGCGTGGCCCCGGGACATATATGCGGGCTCTAAGCCCGAGCCCGCCCAGTGCTGAAGTGCGAGCTCTTAATAAAGACTCTTTGTTTGTACCAACGCGTTGTGGCCTACCTCTCTGGCAATCGAGTCGTGTGTGCACAGCACCACACTGGTGACCCCGATTGGTTCAGCCGTTGCTGACCCCCGAACGCGCCAAGGCTACCAACGCCGTCGCCGTCAAACTCCCTGAGTTTTGGGAAGCGCAAGCCGACGTTTGTTTCGTGCAGACCGAAGCTCGATTTCAGCTCCGAGGCACCACGGCGGACGAGACCCGGTACTACCACGTGGTCGCCGCCCTCGGGCCCGGCACTGCCACCCGAGTCGTGTCCATCCTTCGGCGCCCGCCGGGCGACAACAAGTACGAGGCGCTCAAACATCTCCTCCTCGCCACGTTCGGGCTCACGGAGATCGAACGGGCCGACCGCCTCCTGGACCTTCCCGCCCTTGGCGACACACGACCATCCGTCCGAATGGATTTCATGCTGTCGCTGCTTGGAGACCAGCGCCCGGATTTCTTGTTCCGCGCACTTTTCCTCTGCCAGCTACCTGCACAGGTGTGCCTTGCACTGGCCGGTTCCAAACTAACGAAACCCCTCGCCCTTTCTGGAGAGGCCGACAAGTATTTTGCAGCCTGCGACACGCGGTCGGTGTACGGTGCTGCCGTAGTGGCTCCCGGTGCGGAGGCTCCAGTGCCCCCTGCTTCCCTCGTGGCCGCTGCTATGCCCCGCCCACTACCGCCGCCGCCACCACCACCGCCGCCGACACGGCCGCCGCGGGGGCCACCGCCGCAAACCTGGTGCAACTACCATGCCAGGTTCGGCCGCAAGGCTAAAACGTGCCGCCCGCCGTGTTCTTTTGACAGGTCGGAAAACGACCGGCGCTCACTTGCGGCCATGAGCGTCGGCCATTCCGGCAGCCTCCTGTTCATCACGGACACATTGTCCGGGTGCCGTTTTCTTTGCGACACAGGAGCGCAGGTAAGCGTGCTCCCTGCCTCCACGTCCGACAAGCAAGCCACGGGCCGGGGCCCCACTTTGCTTGCCGCCAACGGTACACCCATCCGCACATTCGGGAAACGTTGCCTCTCACTGCGGTTCGGAGGGCAGCGCTTTCAATGGTCGTTCGTGACCGCCAGCGTGCCAATGACCCTGGTGGGCGCGGACTTCCTATGTGCGCATGGGCTGTTGGTCGACGCGAAGCGCAGACGTCTCATCCAGGCTGAAACCTTCAGCTCGCTCGCTTGTTCACTGAGCGGCTCACCGAGCGGCTCACTGAGGGGCTCACCGAGCGGCTTGCCAAGCGGCTTGCTGGAAGGTTCCGTCCCGGCGAGTTTAGTTTGCACGCTTCCGGCAGCGGACTACTTTACCCGCCTCCTAGCCAGTTTCCCGGCCCTCACGCGGCCCACCTTCTCAGCGGTGGCCGTTAAACACGGGGTGGAGCACCATATACCCACGGTCGGGCCGCTGATCTACACCCGGGCACGCCGACTCGAACCCACGAAGCTCGCCGTGGCGAAAGCGGAGTTCGCCATGCTGGAGCGGCTGGGGATCGTACGGCGCTCCAACAGCGCTTGGGCTTCTCCTCTGCACATTGTGCCGAAGCCCGGCGGGGGATGGCGGCCGTGCGGGGACTACCGCCGGCTCAATGATGCCACCACACCCGACCACTACCCATATCCAGGACTTTTCCGCCCGGTTGGCAAACACGACCGTGTTTTCCAAGGTGGACCTCATCCGGGGCTACCACCAGGTCCCCGTACAACCGGGCGATGTCCCGAAGACGGCCGTCATCACCCCTTTCGGCGTCTTCGAGTTCCTGTGAATGCCTTTCGGGTTGAAGAATGCGGCCCAGGCGTTCCAACGGCTTATGAACAGCGTCTTGCGCGACTTACCTTTCCTCTTTGTCTACCTGGACGACATCCTAGTCGCGAGCGCGTCCCGGGAGGAGCACCTGCTCCAACTCCACACGCTTTTCGAACGCCTGGGCCAGCATGGCCTAATCATCAACCCCGCAAAGTGCCGTTTAGGAGTCGCCACCATTGACTTATTGGGGCACTGCATCACCAGGCACGGGGCCGTCCCTTTACCGGCCAAGGTGGAGGTGGTCAGGGATTTCCCGCGACCCCGCACGATCAAGGGGCTCCAGGAGTTCCTGGGCATGGTAAATTTTTACCACCGCTTCGTGCCCCACGTCGCCCGGCTCCTCCGCCCCCTGCACGAGGCCCTCCGGGGCAAGCCGGGCAAAGGTGACATCGCCTGGTCGGAGCCGATGGCCGCGGCGTTTGCGGGCGCAAAGCTGGCCTTGGCCAATGCCACCATGCTGGCACACCCGGCGCCCGATGCGCCGATCGCCCTCACCACCGACGCGTCGGACTACGTGGCGGGTGTGGTGCACGAGCAGTGGGTGCGTGGTGCTTGGCAACCGCTGGCGTTTATTAGCCGGCAGCTTCGTCCGCACGAACGCCGCTACAGCACCTTCGACCGTGAGCTGCTCGGGCTCCACCTGGCGGTCCGACACTTCCGCCATCTGCTGGAGGGCCGCCCGTTCACGGCTTTCGTCGACCTCAAGCCCCTTGTGTTCGCGATGGCCAAGGTCGCCGAGCCATGGTCAGCACGGCAGCAGCGTCACATCTCTGCCGTGTCCTAGTATACGACGGACATCCGTCACGTGGCGGGTAAAGACAACCTGGTGGCGGATTGCCTTTCCCGGTCCGTCGCGCATGCGGTCCACCTCGGGATCGACTATGCCCGGATGGCGGAGGACCAGACCGCCGACCCTGGCGTACAGGCCTTGCGGACCGCTGTCACGGGCCTCCGCGTCACCGTGGTGCCGTTCGATGCCGTGGGCGCGGCCCTCCTGTGCGACGTCTCCCTCGGCCGGCCTCGCCCCATCGTGCCCGCTGACTGGCAGCGCCCAGTGTTCGATGCCATCCACGGCCTGTCCCACCCGGGCACGAAGGCCTCCCAGAAGCTCGTCGCAGCGAAGTTCGTCTGGCATGGCCTCAGGAAGGACGTCTGCGACTGGGCCAGGACCTGCCTCGCGTGGCAGCGCGCAAAGGTCCACCGCCACATCCAGGCCCCATTGGCCCCGTTTGCGGTGCCCGAGCGTCGGTTCGACCACGTGCACGTCGACTTGGTGGGACCTCTGCCCCCCTCGTGGGGGTTCACCCCCCTCCTCACCATGGTGGACCGCACCACACGGTGGCCGGAGGCCGTCCCATTGGCGGCGACGTCTGCGGCTGATGTGGCGCAAGCCTTCATCGCCACTTGAGTTGCCCGGTTCGGTGCCCCCTCGGACATCTCGTCCGACCACGGCCCCCAGTTCAACTCGGAGCTCTGGGCCGTGGTGGCGCAAGGGCTCGGTGTAAAACTACACCGCACCACGGCCTACCACCCCCAGGCCAATGGCCTGTGCAAGCGCTTTCATCGCTCGATGAAGGCCGCGCTCCGGGCCAGCCTACGCAATGGCAGCTGGGCCGACAGGCTCCCCTGGGTCCTGCTGGGCCTCAGGACGGCGCCCAAGGATGACCTGCGCGCGTCCTCGGCGGAGCTGGTCTTCAGGCAACCACTGCGGGTACCGGGCGAATTCATCCCCGACTCCATGGCTCCTTGGTCCGCGGCGCTCCGCCCTTCAGGAGACCGCCCGGAGGTTCGCCCCGGTGCCGACGGCACACCACGGTTGCCCGTCTTCCCATGTCGCCCCAGAGCTTCGCACGGCGGAGTACGTCTTCGTCCGGCACGACGCCCACCGGGCACCGCTGCGGCCCCCGTACGACAGGCCCTTCTGCGTGCTGGAGACCGGGGACAAATATTTCACCGTCGACATCGGCGGTGCCCCGGATCGCATCTCCGTGGACCACCTCAAGCCGGCCCACCTCGATCTGGACCACCCCCCGCAAGCAGCTCTGCCTCCGCGTCGAGGCCGCCCCCCGGCGGTCGGACCCCCGGCACCCCCCAGCCCCGCCGTCCCGCTACCCCCCAGCCATGCACGCATCGCCAGGGGGCGTTTCAGCCAGGTCATCCGGCTTCCCCGCAAACTCACCCTTCAGGTGCACGGGAATTCTGGGGGGGCGCGTGTGGCGGGCACAAGGGACAATAATTCCGCGCACCAGTGTGTGGCACGAGCGTCCAGGCTGGGAACGAAAACGCATGCTCCGCCTTTCGACCGATCGGCCACGCCCGGGGGCAAGGCTTGGCTTCGGGACATATATGCGGGCTCTAAGCTCGAGCCCGCCCAGTGCTGAAGTGCGAGCTCTTAATAAAGACTCTTTGTTTGTCCCAACGCGTTATGGCCTACCTTTCTGGCAATCGAGTCGTGTATGCACAGCACCACAATATCGTCCTGCAAGTCTTCGGTGCCGTGCTCGGCTGCTGTCACCCACTCATTGTGTGTGTGTCTGTGTGTCTGTATGTCTGTGCTTGGCTGTACCTTCACCTCGAAAACGTTGGCTATATCACAGTGACTTTTGTGCGTTAAATAAATTAATGTGCCCATGTGATGTGCTCGTACATAGACATGCCTGCGTGTGATCGTACATAGACATGCCTGCGTGTGCTCGTACCAAGACGTGCATGTGTGTGCTCGTACTAAGACGTGCATGTGTGTGCTCGTACTGAGACGTGCATGTGTGTGCTGGTACCAAGACGTGCATGCGGGCGCCATCTTGTAAAAACCTCGCACATCCATATCTCTGAAACTGCTCCATGGAAGAAATTGAGACCTGGCTCCAGGGTCGGCGTCATGGGAGGGGGGGGGGGGCATTCGCGGGCCATGCCCCCCCCCCACAGGCCAAGACTTTGGCGCCAAACTTTGCGTTTTATTAATTAATTTATATTTATCATATTAAATGTGAAAATATTTTCGCGAAATGAAATGAAATAAAAACAAAAATAAGAAAAGAAAAAAACACACCCTGTTGGTCATATTTGCATCAGGTGACGTTTGAGGAAGTAGTTTGCTCATTGACGAGGAGTTTAATAAGGGGTGGGACATGGCCACGGCTGCCAGCGCATCACTGAGACCCGCGATCCCCAAACGGAGACGCAAAGCGAACACAAATATGGAGGAGTATGTCGTTATGGGAACTACAGGACACAGAGATGATGACGAAAAACAGAACTTCAGAGACTGCACTACAACACTATTGATTCAGTACTTGGAGAGATGGATCACAGATTCAGCGAGCGGAGCTCACACTTTGCTGGTGCACTTGTTGCACTGAATCCAGAAAGTGATACATTTCTTGATGTAAAGGCTGTGAAGCATATTATGGACCTGTCACGATCGCCTATAATTGAGACGGTGTTCGAAGTTGCGAAACAGTTTTTCAGCTCACAAAAACAATCACAGCCAATCGATGGGGATTGGACTACACAGCACATCCTCTCAAAGTACCACACACATCTGATCGGAATGCCCAGTGTACTGACTGCTTTCAAACATGCCTCAACATTTGGCGCCTCCACAGCAATGTGCGAGAATTCATTCTCCACTCTGAGAAACGGATTTTCGGACAACAGACACGCAATGCTCCACAAAAGAAAGGCCCAGTTGGTTCAGCTCACGTTTGAGAGGGACCTAACCCGAAAATGCACAACTGAGTGGAAGGACACCATTCTGAGGAGGTTCAGCACCAACACTCGCCGCCTGCAACTCTTCTGAAGGTAAGCCATGCGTTTAATTCACTTTATGATGCCAGCCTTGGCTTTCATGATTATTACGCAAAACGTTGAATGATTTTTGAGTCTGTCTGCATTTATTCGGTAAGAGTGGAGAAAAATAGTCTATTTCAAATGATGGTCCAATGACGCGCATAGTGCAAATAGTGAGAGAGTGAAACAGTGAGAGACAGACACGTGGCTTGCACGTAGGCTATATTTTGTGCAGTGTATGTGTGTGTGTGTGTGTGTGTGTGTGTGTGTGTGTGTGTGTGTGTGTGTGTGTGTGTGTGTGTGGTGTGTGTGGTGTGTGTGTGTGCAAGAGAGAGACTTTGCAGCATGTTTTTAAATTGTAACTGGGTTGTTGTGTTGATTGTTGACGGCAAACTCTTATTATCAAGCATTCACATCATAGATTCAGTTCTCCAAAGGCAGTTTGTGCCCCCCCCCTCCCCCCTTACCCGAATACCCCCCGATTAGATTTGTTCTGACGCCGACTCTGCCTGGCTCATTGTCAAGTACTCCCCATGGGGAATAAGATATGTTAACGATGATGTCATCGGTGCCGATGACGTCATATGACGTCATATGCTGACGTCATATGCTGACGTCATATGACGTCATATGACGTCATATGACGTCATATGCCGATGACGTCATATTGACGATGACGTCAATTATGACGTCATAATTCGACAAGTACAACACTTATCAGATCATTATTTTAAAAATTTCAGCAACTGTTGGTCTGATGGACACGAAATTTTCACCATCCGAGCGCCTCCTCGTTGAGAACATTTTAATGATAATCATGACGTCATATGTCATGTGATACAGGCGCCATCTTGGAAAAACCGAAAAATGTTGCACCTCTATATCTCCAATACCGCTGTATGGAAAAAATTGAAACATGTCTCATTGTAAAGAACTCCATATGGGGAATACGTGTTAACGATGACGTCATTGGTGCCATAATTATGACGTCATAATTCGACAGGGACAACGCTTAGTCTGATCAGTTTGAAATGTATTGAGTGTGATCTATGCAATAATTATATTAGAGAATATCAATTTATAATGTCATCGCTCACGTAGTCTGGCAGCCATATTGGATCAAAGGAAAAAAATATTTTAACCCTCTGTAGTCTACAAGCCGAATTTATCGGCTCAAACCGCATTCAAATGCATTCAAATTCGAATACAGTAGACTCCAGAGGGAACAAGTTGACAAATTGACTGCGCATGGTAAGTATTCTATGAATACCATCTGGTTGCCCTGAAAGAGTTTCCATCTCCAATGTGGTCTCTGATAGTTTCTTCAAAGTCCCACTGTCTGATCAGTTTTAACATACTGAGAACCTTCAGATATGCTAATAACATCCTCTCCAAGAATCCTCACAAAGAATCTTGGAGTAATCCTCTCCAAGAAGTTCTGTCACTCAAGCTTTTGGGTCTCACTATCTGCCATGATCTTTCCTGGGAAAACCACATTTCAAATCTGGCCTCCAAAGCCAGTTGCCGACTGGGCATCCTCCGTCGTGCGAAGTCCTTCCTTGGCACACCTGAGCTCCTCACCACATACAAGGCTTTCATCCGCAGCTCAATGGAATACTGCTCTCCCCTCTGGGCTGGTGCTCTTGCCTCACACCGAGCTCGCCTTCACGCTGTTGAAACCAAAGCATTCAGAATCATTGGAATCTCCCGTGATGAAGCTAACTCCAAAGGCCTCTCACTCACTCACCGCAGGCAGGTTGGTGGTCTTTCCGTCTTCTACCGACTCCTCTCTGGCCTTGCACCCCCAGCTCTCTCTGGGCTCTGTCCCGCAAATATTCCTACAGGTCGCACAATATCTGCCTGCAACCCTCTTATGGTTAAACTGCCAGAATCAAGACTCTCTGCTCACTTTCACTCCTTCATTCCTCTTTTCTCCCGCCTCTGGAACAAACTCCCTCACTCTCTTCAATCCCACTCCACCCTCCAAGTCTTTAAAACAGCTGTTCACCACCATCTCTTATCTTCCCCCATCCAAAACCTTGATCTTTTCTACCCCCGCTAATTTCACCCCAATTCCACTTTTTTGAAATACCAACTTCTGTCCAGGAAGTCCTTGGTGTCCTTGTGTTTTATACTTCTCCCTCCCCCCCCCCCCCCCTTTCCCATGCCTCCTCCCCCCGGGCCCTCTCCCTTCCACACATCTCCCTGGTCTCGGATGTTGTGTTTGTGTGCTTCCCCTTCTCCCCATCTTGTCTTCCGCTCCCTCTTTTTGGGTATTTTGTTTGTCTGGTTGATTTGTTTGTGAAGTAAATGTTAGCTCTTTCACGAGCCTCGATTCAGTATACAAAAAATTGGAATCAGTATCAGAATCGGAGGTCAACGTGCAATGTTTGTCTATGTAAACCACAATTTGGATCAAGGTGGGTTATGAGTGCGACGACACTGGCAAAATCGAAAATCGACACTTTAGGGTTTTTTTCAGCACTTTGTGATTGGCAAAAGAAAAGAAAAATATCAAAATATTTTCCTATTACCATGGTTTTCAGAAGAAAAAAATTGCGTTTGGGTTTCTCTTTATCCGAGGCCCAGCACAATTTGTGATGCAATGCCCGTCCGCACAAAGCTGGCAGAGAGCTATATAGCCGAGTCAACAATGAAACCCAGGCAAGACGGCTCAAAAGTAAGTGCGCTAGCTGGGTACCATCTTGTCGGACCATTGCGACCAGGTGCACACACATTTGTCTACTTGAAACACAAACCTGAAAGCAATCGTCTGATATTCATCATACCCAAGTAGCCAGGAAATCAGCTCAGTAACATGTGATGTCCCTCTGTACCGACCTCGTCCTCATATCCCCTCTCCATTCCTTCCATCTTGATTTTGTTTTAAACGAGCATCAATCTCAATCGACCAATACTGCAGAAATGCACTAATTGGCAGAAGTCTGACACGTGTGAAAATGGTAATTTTAACCCTTTTCCTTCTCCTTCCCCAGTGAAGAATATGCATTAGAGCAACGACTTGTCCGATATAGTACCAGTACCTACAACTTGTTTGCTTATTTTTTTTCTTTCTTATTTTTTTTTGGGGGGGGGGGGGGGCGGGGGCCTTAAATTATCATTTAAAACAGGTAGACTGTTTCTTTTCTATTTTTAAATCGCATTCATTAATCGCGCTGTTAAATTGCCGTTCTTTCAGTTTATTATTAAGAGAAGAAGGTTAACAGATGAGCTATATTTAAAATATCCCAAACAAGGGTGATGGTCAGACTTTGATTGAAGGTATTTCATCAATACATTATCTTCGTTTTTCGTTTTATAAGTTCATTTTACAAACAAATTGCATGTCTCGGTGGTGTAGTGCTTCGAGCGTCCGCTTCAAGTCCGGGAGGTGGGGCAGTCCAAACCCCAGCCAAGTCATACCAAAGACTTTTAAAATGGGACGTGCCGTTTTCTAGCATTTACATGATAAGAGCACTGACAATCCTCATATGTTGCCATCCATGGAGAGAAGGAAATGGCACCCATGAGTGTGGTTAGAAAGGTGGCACCATTGGTACCCAGAGTACCCAGGGAAGTGATGGCACTTCCCCCAACCTCAGTGGCTGTTTGTTTCTAAAAGCCCGGTGTTGTGTCTCTGTATTTGTCTGTGTGTACGTGGTGTGTATGTGTGTGTATATGTGAATGTGTGAGTTCCACTTCAAGCCTTAGATACTGTAAAAAAAAAAACCAAAATAAAGTAATTAGGGGGTTACATCCCCTAAGACTAGGGTGCCATACCTATTTATACTCCTATAAGAGAATAGTTTGTTCTACTGACGTTTTAGGAGATTCATATCTTGTCACTGGCTAAGGATATTAAGCTGCAATATACATCATATTGTTGTGGTTTTGGAAAATTCACCCCCTGAACGGAGGGGGGGGGGGGGGGCTGGGGCGGGGGGTACACCCATATACACCCCAGAAATCCCGAGATAGTTATTTATTTGTCTATGGTAAAGGAATACCTCTGCCCATTGTCTAACGGGATCGGGAATGGGAACATGCGTTGTGGTTGGTTTAGTCTGACGTTCTGCAACCATTGGGTCGCAACCCAAAAGGATTTTCAATGGGTCGCACGATCGTTTCAGAAATCGCGGGGAAAAAAACTTTATCGACGATTTACTTCTCCCGACTGAACAGAACAGAGATCAAACGAAGGCCGACACAAACTTTATAGTGTGGACTCTCCCACCGCGCTGTACTGATGTACCACGATGTACAGCGCTATACCGATGTACCACGCTGTGCCGATGTACCGCGATGTACCGATGTACCATGCTGTACCGATGTACAGCGCTATACCGATGTACCGCGGTGTACCGATGTACCACGATGTACCGATGTACCATGCTGTACCGATGTACAGCGCTATACCGATGTACCGCGATGTACCGTGCGTGCATCCGGTCAGTCAGATCATACGTTTAGTTTCCGACACGCGAATGTCCATCGCTTTTCATTCGAAAGATTGAGCTGTGAGCGTAAGGTACTCGCCATGGCTGGAAAGTATCAGCCTGTGTTCCTGAACTATGGGTTCACCTTGAATATCGATGAGCACAATGTTCATCGACCAGTGTGTGGTATGCCTCGACGTGTTGGCCAACGAGTCCCTCAGGCCCCAAAAGCTGAAACGGCACCTCGAGAAGAAACATGGAGATCATGTCAACAAGTCGCGGGAGTTTTTTCTCCAGAAAGAATGCGAGATGAACAACAGCAAGTCAGTAATGAGTTCGGCTGTTTTTCCATCGAAGGGACTGACCAAAGCCAGCTACCTGGTGGCGGAGAAGATAGCCAAAGAAAAGAAACCGTACACTATTGCGGGTAAGTTTTTTTGTCTTTTTCTTAAAAGTATTTCACTGCATGTGGCGGTTTGTAGGTTCATAAAGTAATACATGGCGCTGTAAGTAGAGTTAAATTTAGTTTTTCATTTCGTCTTTAGAATATTGATGTGTCGGGTTCTTTCTTACTATTACTCGTGCCATGTATACGTTGGTATATCACAACTTCATACGTTTTATTGTTTGTTGCAATGCAGCCATTCTTAAACTTTGCCTCTTTTTTAAAAGTAAGAACGGCAATCACATCGTACATGTTGAATTTTTATAATGCTTTGGAACAGCGGTTCTTAACCTGGGTGTCGTGACGTACGCTGATACGCGAACAAAATACTGTGTGGTATGTACCTTTGTTAGGTTCCTAAAAATGGGCTTGTAGCGGCTACCGCTGGGTTTTCACAATCGCCTTGCACCTACCAAGGACGCGGAGCGATCATCATGCCGGACTCGTCCAGGACGCCCGGGCAGGCCCGCGCTCAACTTGCCAGGCCTCGGCCGGGACGTCCGGGCATGTCCGGGCACGCCCGGCCACGCCCGCCCTCGACTTGCCAGGCCGTGGCCAGGACGCCCGCCATGCCCCCTCTCGCCGTTCCCGGGCAAACGCTCCGGAATAATGTGTGTATATATATTGCTGCCCGATAAACGGGCTTTTGAGAGAGTATCTGAGCTGTTTTGTTTGAATAAAGCAACTCGGACGAATTCCAGCTTTTTGTCGCGTCCATTCTTCCGATCGACGTGGGAGCACGGCTCCTTCATTGGTGACCTACCGACATGGACACGGCAGTTGCCCTCAAACTGCCTACCTTCTGGGAGGCTCACGCGGCGGTTTGGTTCGCACAGGCGGACTCCCTGTTCGCCCTGCGAGGCATCACGGCCGACGACACCCGCTTCCACCATGTGGTAGCAGCGCTCGGTGCAGCCACCGCGGCCCGCGCCCTGAGCCTCCTCGAGAGCCCGCCATCCGCTGACAAATACGGCGTGATTAAAATGCTCCTCCTCGACGCTTTCGCCCTCCCATCGGCGGAACGCGCACGGCGCCTGCTCGACCTGCCCGAGCTCGGCGACACGCGCCCGTCCGAGTGAATGGACTACATGCTTTTGCTGCTCAGCAAGCACTCTCCGGCATTCCTGTTCCGGGAGCTGTTCCTCCGTCAGCTGCCTAGCCCGGTATGCCTCGCCCTGGCAAGCACGACGATCACGGATCCCCGTGCCCTCGCCAGGGAAGCCGACAAGATCTCCGCGGCAGGCCAACGCATTGCAGCAGCGACCTGGGGCCCACCGCCGTCCGACGCAACACCCATGGCGCCCGAGCACCCGGCACGGTCGACGACCGAACTGCCGACGCAATCGGCGACCGCTACGCCGAGCCGACCACCTCCAGCACGACGACCGGGGCCTCCACCTGACCAAGCGTGGTGTTACTATCATGCCAGGTTTGGACAGAAGGCCTGGACATGCCGACCCCCGTGCACCTTCGGCATGCCGGGAAACGGCCGGGCCGGCGTTCATTACCAGCCATGAGCGCCGGCCACACGGGCAAATTACTGTTCATCACGGACAAAGCGTCCGGACGGCGCTTCCTGTGCGACACCGGCGCCCAACTGAGCGTCATACCCGCCTCTGACCAGGACAGGCAGTCCGCGGTTTGCGGCCCCTCCTTGGTTGTGGCCAACGGATCGGCCATCCGGACCTTCGGCCCGCGCAACGTCACCCTCTGCTTCGGCGGCCAACGCTTTACTTGGACGTTTGTAACCGCAAACGTGCCCATGGCTCTGCTAGGCGCCGACTTCCTCTGCGCACACGGACTGCTGGTGGACGTCCAACGGCGTCGCCTAATCAACGCCGAAACCTTCAGCTCCCTGGTATGCACATTGAGCAGCTCCGCTCCGACCGAGCTGGCATGCGCCCTCCCGGCGGCGAACTAGTTTGCTTGCCTGCTCACGGAGTTCCCGACCCTCACGCGGCCGACGTTTTCGGCCGTCGCAGTACGACATGGGATCGAGCACCACATACCAACCACGGGCCCGCCGGTCTACGCCAGAGCCCGCCGCCTCGACCCAGCCAAGCTCGCCGTGGCCAAAGCCGAGTTCGACGCTTTAGAACACCTCGGCATCGTGCGGCGCTCCGATAGCGCGTGGGCTTCGCCACTACACATCGTCCCAAAGCCAGGGGGCGGCTGGCGCCCATGTGGCGACTACCGCCGTCTTAACGACGCTACCACCCCCGACAGGTATCCGATCCCGCACATCCAAGACTTCTCCGCCCGTCTGGCGGTACGGGTCATTTTTTCAAAAATCGACCTCATACGGGGATATCACCAGGTACCTGTCAGGGCGGCCGACGTCCCTAAAACGGCCGTCATCACGCCGTTCAGCTTATTCGAATTCCTACGGATGCCGTTTGGTCTCAAGAATGCGGCTCAGGCATTCCAGCGCTTGATGGACGGCGTGCTGCGTGACCTGCCGTTCCTCTTCGTTTACCTGGACGACATCCTCGTCGCCAGCACGTCCCGGGCCGAGCACCTCCTCCACCTCCGTACACTGTTCGGGCGCCTCAGCGAGCACGGCCTCATCGCCAACCCGGCCAAATGCCACTTCGGCACGACGGCCGTTGATTTTTTGGGCCACCACATCACCAAGAACGGGGCTGTGCCGCTGCCAACCAAGGTCGAGGCCATCACCACGTTTCCGCGTCCCCGCTCCATAAAGGCCCTGCAGGAATTCCTGGGAATGGTGAATTTCTATCACCGCTTCGTGCCCCGCGCTGCTCAACTCATGCGGCCCCTCTACGAAGCCCTCCGGGGCAAGCCGGCCAAGCACGACATCGTCTGGTCCGCAGCAATGGACGCGGCCTTCCAAAGCTCAAAGCGGGCCCTCGCCGACGCAACACTGCTCGCTCACCCGGTGCTCAACGCTCCCATCGCCCTCACCACGGATGCCTCCGACTACGCGGTGGGCGCCGTACATGAGCAATGGGTGAACGGGGTTTGGCAGCCACTCGCTTTTTTCAGCCGGCAGCTCCGGGCCGAACGAGCTCAAATACAGTACGTTTGACCGTGAGCTCCTCGGTCTACACCTGGCCGTTCGCCATTTCCGCCACCTCCTGGAGGGCCGACCCTTCACGGCGTTCGTCGACCACAAGCCGTTTGTTTACGCAATGGCCAAGGTCACGGAGCCGTGGTCGGCCCGCCAACAGCGCCACTTCACCGCCGTGTCGGAGTTTACCACGGACATCCGGCACGTCGCCGGCAAAAACAACGCCGTGGCCGACTGTCTTTCTCGGGCCAGCGCGAACGCGGTCCACCTCGGCGTGGACTTCGCGCTTATGGCGGTGGACCAAACCACCGACACCACGGTGCAAGCCCTCCGGGCGGCGGACACGGGCCTCCGCCTGGCCGACATCCCCTTCGCGGACACTGTCC
This sequence comes from Myxine glutinosa, assembly GCF_964187855.1. NCBI lineage: Eukaryota > Metazoa > Chordata > Myxini > Myxiniformes > Myxinidae > Myxine > Myxine glutinosa. The sequence goes on from NC_136261.1 coordinate 247,494,247, forward strand.
TGCTCTGCGACGTCTCCCAAGGCCAGCCTCGCCCCATCGTGCCCGTTACCTGGCAACGCCGCATCTTCGCCTCCCTCCACGGCCTTTCCCACCCGGGCCGGAAAGCTTCCCAGAAGCTGGTGTCGGCGCGATTCGTCTGGCACGGCCTTCGACGGGACGTCCGCGATTGGTCCAGCACCTGCACAGCCTGCCAACAGGCCAAGGTCCACCGACACACCGAGGCCCCGCTGGCACCTTTCACCGTGCCCGAACGACATTTCGACCACGTCAACGTGGATCTGGTGGGCCCCCTCCCCCCATCACGGGGGTTCACACACCTGCTTACCATGGTGGACAGGACCACCAGGTGGCCGGAGGCCGTTCCCCTCGTCTCCACCACCACCGCCGATGTGGCGCAGGCTTTCATCGCCACCTGGGTCGCCCGCTTCGGCGCACCGGCGGACATCTCGTCAGACCGCGGACCACAGTTCACCTCCGAGCTGTGGGGCGCGGTCGCCCGCAACCTGGGGGTCAAGCTCCACTGTACTACGGCCTACCACCCCCAAGCCAACGGGTTGTGCGAGCGATTCCACCGCTCCATGAAGGCCGCACTCATGGCCGGCCTTCAGGACGGCGGTTGGGCCGACCGGCTGCCATGGGTCCTTTTGGGCCTCCGCACGGCCCCCAAGGAGGACCTCCGGGCATCCACCGCCGAGCTTGTCTACGGCCAGGTGCTACGCATCCCTGGCGAGTTCGTGCCCGATGCTACCAGTCCCTGGTCCGCAGCTCGCCAGCGCTCGGACCTCCAGGAGGCCGCCCGACGGTTTGCCCCCGTGCCAACATCCCACCACGGTGACCCCCAGTCCTACGTCCCCCCAGCACTTCGCACAGCGGAGTATGTTTTTGTGCGTCATGATGCACATCGGGGGCCACACCGGCCGCCGTACGATGGGCCCTTCCGGGTCCTGCGACGGGACGACAAGTCATTCGTCATCGACATCGGCGGCAAGTCGGACCGGAATGCGGTGGACCGCCTCAAGCCGGCGCACGTGGACATCGACCAACCGCCATGGTTGGCCCTTCCGCCGCGGCGAGGCCGCCCCCCGTCCACGGTGCCCCCCACTCGACCGCCCACCACCACACCGGACCCCCCCCCCCCCACGACCCGCCAGGGGTCGCTTCGGCCGGGTCATCAGGACCCCCCTCAAATTGACCCTGCCGGTGCAAGTCGATTCTGGGGGGACGTGTGTAGCGGCTACCGCTGGGTTTTCACAATCGCCTTGCACCTACCAAGGACGCGGAGCGATCATCATGCCGGGCTCTTCCAGGACGCCCCGGCAGGCCCGCGCTCAACTTGCCAGGCCTCGGCCGGGACGCCCGGGCATGCCCAGGCACGCCCGGCCACGCCCACCCTCGACTTGCCAGGCCGTGGCCAGGACGCCCGGCCACGCCCCCTCTCGCCATTCCCGGGCAAACGCTCCGGAATAATGTGTAGATATATATTGCTGCCCGATAAATGGGCTTTTGAGAGAGTATCTGAGCTGTTTTGAGACTTGAGCTGTTTGAGCTGTTTTGAGTTTGAAAACACCTGAGCTGTTTTGTTTGAATAAAGCAACTCGGACGAATTCCAGCTTTTTGTCGCGTCCATTCTTCCGATCGACGTGGGAGCAGGGCTCCTTCAGGCTCAACAAATTGATATGCTATTTATGACCCCTTCATGACCCCCGAAAACCCCCAAACGACCCCCAGGTTAAGAACCGCTGCCTTGGAACAAAATCAAGATTAATGATAAAGTGAAAGAAATGTTCATGTGTTATTTTATTTATCTTGTATTGCAGAGCAACTCATCCTGCCATTCGCCAAGGCGATGTGCAGAGAAGTGTTGGAGAGACGGCGGCTTCCAAGATAAGCAGCACCACTCCGCTTTCTGCCGACACGATTCGCCGACGGATAATAGACATGGGCGAAGACATCGAGCACCAGCTGTACGCAAACCTAGAGGCCAACAAGTTTGTCATCCAGTTGGACGAGTCAATGGACATCGCACAGAAGGCGTTTATCCTCATCTTTGCTCGTTATCGGCGATGATTTTATGGAGGATCTTCTGGCATGTGACGAGCTGCAGACCAAGATCACAGAAATATTCGCAGTCGTCAACAAACACATCGCATTGCATCGCCTCAGGTGGGAATTTCCTGATGCTATTCACGACGACGTGGATGTGTGCGGCAGGTTTCACAACGGTGACATATCTGAAGTCCAAGTATCGAAACAAACTGGAGACAGTGGCCCTGTGCGCCAACCTGAGAATCGCATTGTCGCCGCTTCAAAGCCGAATCGATGATCTCGGAGCCAATATGCAAAGTCAACCATCGCATGATGTGGATAATCCACATCGACAATGTTGCTAACGGAACATTTGAATTAGGCTTGTAAGTTTCACTTTCGGGTTTAATCAGTGAAAGTTGTTTATTTAATGTTGTTCATGATAACGGAACATTGAACCTGGATATAAGTTCAGATACCTATCGGGTTTTTTCAGTAAAAGTTATTCTTGTTTTGTTTATCAGTTCAAGTTACATTTTAAGTTCATCATCTATTCACGATGAAGATTAAAAGAAAGTTCAAACACCTTATCTTGGCGTGTCACTTTAATATAATCAAAGTTTTATTCTATTTCACAAAAGATACACCGCCAATGAATGTTGTGAGATTCATCTTCATCTTCATTTTCATCTTCATCATTAAATCTTCATCTTCTTCATTAAATCTTCATCCGGATTCACCTCTTCCGAAGCTGCGAACAAGGCAGGGAGTTTACACCTGATTGGCTGACAATAATATCAAGTGGGCGGTGTCTGTGATCGAAGTCGCTGCTCATTCTCAAGGGGGGCGTGGTCTCTCGCTCTCTCTCCTCATCGTCGTGGAGATCCGTACAAAATAAGGACAGTGTTTGGTATGATTGTCGTCAATTTGCTTTATTGTTCAATGACGAATTGTACTACTGTACAAAGATGATGAACCGAACCCTTACCAAAATATTAACGTCAAAAGCAATCGATATTTCCGTGACGGTTTGTGGGGGTGGGGGGGGGGAGGGGCTCCATGGGTCGTGACTGGATGCCTGGGTTTTTATTGGGTCCTGGGCTAAAAAGGTTGCGGAACGCAGGTTTAGTCGATGTATTCCCGTTGTGGTGTCTCCCCATTTACAACGATCTTTCCTTCAATCTCCCTTTCGGTCTGTCCGTTCCACGCCACGAGCAGTTCATTCCCACCTCCGATTGTTCAATTCTTTACTCTTTCATTTTTGGTAATTATCATCCATCCAAACTCATACCGGCAACCGAAGCCCCCAAAGTAACAATTAATTACCAACAATCCTCCAAATCGGGCGTCTTACCTTCTTGTACTTCTACCTTCGTGATGCGGGGAACACCCCAAATACACGCCTTTCAAACAAACCTTTCTTTTCACTCGAACCAAATGCAGGGAGCACGAGGCCGGATCTTTCAGGCACACCAAGTGCTGTACAAAGAAGTGGCACGCCAAGTCGTGCGATATGCATACTGTATAAGGAACATTCCCGTGGGAGGGAAGAGGTGGGAGACACCCTTACCGCTTTATTTGTGAGGTGCAGGAGAGGGTTTTGTTGAAAGCTGCCTTACACACTGGGAATTTCCATGGCCTCATTGTGGGTCCCTCCCCCCTTCATGTGCGCACCAATGGAGAATTCTGCATTAGGCTGACAGACGATTGCATGGGCTGTGCTCGCCTGGAAGCCACGCCCTGCATGGAAAGTATAAAGGGCAGAAGGCAGCTGAATTTGGGGTGGTGCTGGTGAGCTGTGGTGAGCTGCAGTGGTGCTGAGCTGCCGTGGTGGTGAGCTTCCTTGGGGTGCCTCAGAACGAGCTCGGCAGTCACGAGTTGCTCGAAGGTTCACCTGCAGGGAATGAACCACTCTGGGTCACGTTCGTCTGCTGGAACGTGCAGTGACACCACTCCGACATTAACACTGCATCACCCCCTCATTATAACTTCCTCCCCCCACCTGTATTATTTGGCCCCATCCAGACCCGCCTGGCTAGTTAAGGTGAGCCTGGAGTCGTTCCCATACTCCTGCCTCTTTCGTTGTCTCTGTTTGTAATTAAGATCCTATAGGGATACTAAGGATAAGTCTGCTCTTTCGGGGCTTTTTACTTTGTTTTTTGTTGAAGATACATTCCCTTTTGCCTCTGATTTTGCTTCGTTAATAAAGAGCTATAAATAAAGTGTTTTTCACCAATGCTTTGTGATAAATACTCGTGCATTTCCCATCTGCTTCGTCCTTGCCCTTTCTTCCATTGATCCGACATAAAGGTGTACGTAGTTGATAGCCAGGAGTTCTACCCCACTGTTTCGCTTCGGTAATGTTTTGCCAGTGTTTACTCAGTTTCCTCGGCCGTAGTAGTAATAGGAGGTGAAGGCCGGGTGAATGTTAAGGGCATGGTCATTAGCCAAGGTCATTGGGTTACCAACAGATAACACAACATGAAGGTGTTGTGTTAGACACAAATATCTCAACCAGCATCCACGGTTGCTCAACAACCCAATGGGCCGTGGAGTTAGCCGTAGCCTGGTGGCCTAAGGTCCAGAAGAAAGTCCGAGAATAGCTTGGAGAAAATGCCAAAAAATAGAAAGTAAAGGACATTCAAAAAATATCGTTGTTTATGCTGGACGACCCACGTGCTCTTCGGAGGAACCAAGTGATGCTCTGAAAAGTTCATATAAAGGGGCACCAATTTGATTTGTACAGCTGCATGAAGAAGTAAATGTATTTTAACCTATATATGCAACTGTGTATATGTATATGTGTATATATATATATATATATATATATATATATATATATATATATATATATATATATATATATATATATATATGTGTATGTGTTTATATGTACATATGTTGATGAATATCTCAACTTTCTGAGATATCATGCTCAGACAGACAGACGAAAAATGACTCAGAGCGACACTTGGCAAAACAGAACAAAGTAGAGTGGCACTCAGTGGAGCATTCTTTTGACCTCAAAAATAATTAGTGGTTGAATACAATGACCTGACAAGCAAATGGTTTTCAAAGTTTAAGTTAATCAGATGAAAATTGACAATTTGGCCTATGTTGACCTTTTGGCCGATGTTGATTTCAAAAATAGTTAGTGGTTGAATTCAGCAAGCTGATATGTAAATACTATTCACATTTCAAGTCAATCGGATGAACATTGAGGATTTTAGAAATTCAAAAAAATATGGTTGACCTTTGGCCTATATTGACCTTTTGGCTGACGCTGATCTCAAAAATAGTTGGTGGTTGAATTCAGTTAGCCGACATGGAAATGCTATTCAAATTTCAAGTCAATCGGATGAAAATTGAGGATTTTAGAAATTTGAAAAAAGGTGGTTGACATTTGGCCTATGTTGACCTTTTCACCCTTTGACCTCAAAAATATATAGGAATTTGTCAGACCACGAACTCTACCATTTGGTGGTTTCGTGAAGATCAGTTAAAAACTAAAACCTGTAGTCAAGTATAAGTGAGCGGACAGACAAACACACAAACCGGAGTGATCAACAAACTTGCAAAAAATCCCCCCTCCCCCCCCCCCCCCCACCCCACCCCACCCCACCCACTCCAAGTAATAAACTGCCTCAAATGCAATACCCTCTCCTCTGGCGAGGGTAATAACACAGACAGTGCATTTGTGCTTTGAGGACATTTCTGTTGGAACCCTTCACAACTTCAGGTTTCATGAAAAACAAAGGCAGGAGTCTTCTTCTGATAAACAATTTTACAACAAGGGTGTTCTCCCAATATCACACACGGCAATGAAACATGGACAACAGCAAAGATTTAGTATACATTGGTGTTCAAACTGCCATGCAAAGATGCCATCTGAGCAAAACCAAAAGGGGACAAGAAAAACAACTAAATCAGAGAGAAAACAAAATTCCTAAACACTGGTCACAATCAAAAAACTCAAATGGAACTTGGCTGGACACATGGCAAGGACAGACAATAACTGCAAACTGGCAACCGAACGAAGACAATGAAAGAAGCACAATGAGATCCAAGATCAGATTGAGAGATTACGTTCTGTTACCATTTGAGTTTTTGGCGTCAGATTTTCAACAATTCTCTATTATGAGAATATGGAGAACCTGATAAATAAATTTTACATTTTTTCAATAAGCTGTCATTTTCTTAAAACTTGAGCAGATGGGGTTAGAATGTTGAGATTCTTGTTGTCTTTTGGCAGCAATTTGCAGTCATTGTTGTAGACATTCTGGTGACAGCCAGCCGTATGGCTTTCATCAAGGGGTGTGGGGTGCTGGCTGGTTGTCAGGGGTTACAGATGGTATTCTGAGGAATTGTGCTGCATATACCCAAAGGGCTGTATGTTTTCAAGACTGCTTTCTCCTTACTTGTTCACTGAATACCCTGCCTCCTGCTGAGGATCGCTTACAAAGAGGGCACGTTCAACCCAGCATGAGTAATGCTATGTGAATTTATCAAACCTTTATCAGCAAAACTTTTCCCAGTCAGAGCATTTTTTATGCGAGCACTCCAGCGTGGTTTGCACGACGGAAGCTCAAGCTTCGTTGAGTAATAAAATCCTTGTCACAAATAAAACATTTGTAAGGATGGTATTGTTGGTTGTTATCTCCATATGCGGGTTTTATGAGGTGGGAGGAAGTTCTCCCAGAATCCAAAATCTCCACCTTTTTCGGTAAAGAATCATTATTCATGAACCAGTTTGTGAAACTTCATTCTCATAGTTTTGTTCCAAGGGCTCGTTTTAGAATTCTCACTGAACCTCTGACACCCTCCACCTGCAGTTTGTTTGTCGTGATATTCCCTGGAATGGTTTTTAAGTACTCAGTTCGGGTTTTCTTGATCATCTGGATTCCCTGTTGCTCTGACTATCACTGGTACAATTTCAGGTTTCTTCAATTGCGAAATCCACTTCACATCATTTTTCCTATCCTGGTATTTCAGATTTCAGCTCTCTTGTATGGATCTTCATATGTGATATCAAACTGTCTTTTCGAGAGAAACCTTTATCACATATCGAGCATTTGTGAGGACGCTCTCCTGTATGGATCCTCACATGTAATTTCAAATGACCTTTTTGAGAGAAACCTTTATCACATATCGAGCATTTGTGAGGACGCTCTCCTGTATGGATCCTCATATGTAATTTGAAATGACCTTTTTGAGAGAAACCTTTATCACATATCGAGCATTTGTGGGGTCGCTCTCCTGTATGGATCCTCATATGTAATTTCAAACTGCCTGGAAGTGAGAAACCTTTATCACATATCGAGCATGTGTGAGGACGCTCTCCTGTATGGATCCTCATATGTAATTTCAAATTGCCTTTTTGAGAGAAACCTTTATCACAAATGGAGCATTTGTAAGGACACTCTCCGGTATGGATCCTCATATGTAATTTCAAATCGCCGCTTCGAGAAAAACCTTCATCACATATCGAGCATTTGTGAGGACGCTCTCCTGTATGGATCCTCAAATGTAATTTAAATTGGTGTTTTTCAGAGAAACCTTTATCACAAATGGAGCATTTGTAAGGACACTCTCCGGTATGGATCCTCATATGTAATTTCAAATCGCCGCTTCGAGAGAAACCTTTATCACATATCAAGCATTTGTGTGGACGCTGTCCTGTGTGGATCTTCATATGCCTTTTCAAACTGCTGTTACAAGAGAAATCTTTTTCACAGACGGAGCACTTGTGGGGGCGTTTTCCAGTGTGTATCGTCATGTGCATTTTCATGTTACTCCTTGAAGCAAAATCCATTCTGCACACATTACACTTACAATGTATTCGCCTTTGTTGACCCTTATTGTTTGTTTAATTTAATATTAATCTTGGTGTTGCGAGGCCAAGACATGCACTTGTATTTTATAGAAAGCGAGTCTTGATTTCATGATTGTTTCTTCAAAAAAGGCTTCTTCCTCAGTGCCAAGCTGTGACTGGACCTTATTTGTCCCAAATTTCTTCTGGTTTGTTCTACAGAAACAAAGAACACATTTCCTTTTCTTTGTCAAAACCAAAATGCAAAATATTTAACACTTCTCCGAAAATTATATATTTTCTCAACACAAAATATTGTATGTTAATTTTTTACGTTTCCACTCACCAGTTGCAAAACAGGAAGCACTTCCATTTGTCATGTCAATACCATCTGATCCTTCCTTTGCAGAAGCACATTTTGAATCTTCTGTGACAGATAAATCGTTGTTGTGTTGTCTGCCTTCTACATTTACAGAATAGACATCACCTGTGTACAAGTCAGGGTCAGTCTTTTGCAGGGAAATGAGATGGAGAACCATCTTGAGAGTTCATAGAACATGTTACTTCATGGAATGTATACTTCAATTTAAATGTAATAATGAAGTTTGAGATTGGTTAAAAGAAAAATTCCGGATATTAAGCGCAATTGAGGTCGTCTTCTACGCCACCCTATTTCACATGTTCAAGTACTGCTAAACTGGAGGTTCGTGGAACGAACAAGCAGGCCATTTGTGTTCGGCAGGGTTAAAGTATTTAATTCAATTTAAATAAAATAAAGATTGAAAAAATTAACTCCACTCTACTCTGAAGACTGAACTCTCAAACCTGTCTCCCTCCTCCAAGTCCTGGTGGCATCTGGTCAAATCTGTTTCTGCTGTTTGTTCCCCTTCCATGCCCTCCCTTACCTCATACGGCCACACACCTGACTTTGCACCTGAAAAAGCTGAATGCCTCAACTCCGTGTTTGCCTCAAAATGTTGTGTCCCAAACCCATCGCACTCTGTACCCACCTTAACCAGTCATACCCAGCTGCCTCCAGACTCTGTGCCCTTCTCTCCCAACAAGGGGGAGAAGTTTGTCAATTCTCGACTCTGATTCCGCAACTGGCCCAGACAGCATCAGCCCACGGGTCCCCAAATCCTGCGCTGCCGTGCTATCACACTCTCTCTCTGGTCTCTTCACCCTCTCTTTTGCTCAAGGTCATCTGCCATCTGCTTGGAAATCAGCCAACATTACCGCTTTACAAAAAAAATGTGCAAAAAGAGATCCCTGCAACTGCAGACCAATGAGCAACAACAACAACAGGCATTTTAAAAGGCCATTTTCCCAACAAGAGTGGGGGTTAGCCTTGCGGTCCCCATGACAATGTTCTCCATTTTGCCCTATTTTCTGCATCTCCCCTTGTTAACCCCCTGGCCCGCATTTCTTCTTCGACCATCTTTAGCCAAGTCTTTCTCGGTCTTCCCCGTCCTCTACTTCCTTCCACATTCATTTCCATCAATCTTCTCAACCAGTCACTTTCATCCTTCCTCAACACATGACCAAACCATCTCAAACTGTTTCTCTTCACAGCATCCATCACAGGCTCTATTCCCATCATCTTTCGCAATTCATCATTTGGCTTCCTCTCTCTCAACAATACTCCACACATCCACCAAACCATTCACATTTCCACCCTTTCCAGCCTTCGTTGCTGTTCTACGTTCATTACCCATGTCTCGCTCCCATAAATCATAACACTTCAACCACATGCAGCATTCACCTTTCCCTTCAGCTTCAACGACACTCCCCTCCTCGTCAGCACGCCACTCAGTTACCGAAACTTCTTCCATGCACATCTCACTCTAGCAACCTTTGCCGAGTCTGATCCACCTTCTCCATTCAGCATGTCTCCTAGGTAACAAAATGTTTTCACACCTTCCAGCTTCATGCCGTCTCCAAGATCCAACTCAACATTTCCTCCATCTGCAGCTCCCTCTGTGCACACCTTACACTTGAATGTAGCTGCCACACTGGTTAATGACCCTCTCAAACCACTACATTTTTGATGAACCCACTCAGCGCACATTGTACAATGAATTGAGTTCACTCCGACACCCTTCCTGCACATAGCACATGGCCACTTCCCATTTCTTTCCACATTACCACATGCTTTACCACTTGCCATCACCTTTGTTTTTCCGATATTCACCTTCAGACCTTTCGTCTCCATACATTCCTTCCACTTGTTCATCTTCTCCTTCAGTCCATCCATACTTTCTGCAATCAACACCAGATCATCTGCATACAACAACTCTCACGGTAAACCCTCCTTTACGTTCTGAGCCAACACCTCCATCACAGCTACAAATAGTAGTGGACTTAGTACCGACCCCTGATGCACTCACACCTTCACCTCAAACTCACCACTGTTCCCGTCCTTCGTCCTTACAGCTGTGCACGCTCTTTTGTACATTGCCATCACTACTCTGATCAACCATTCCTCCACTCATAACTTCCTCAATGCCCATGTCACTTCACGTGGAACCCTATCGAATGCTTTCTCCAGATCAACAAACCCAAGAAAAAACTTCTTCCTCTTCTCCATGTACTTCTCCTGCAACTGCCTCACAATAAAAAGTGCATCTGTCGTTCCTCTTCCTAGCATAAATCCAAACTGCATTTCGTCAATCTTCACTTTCTTCCTTATCCTCCTCTCCAACACCCTTTCCAATACCTTCATTCCAGGCTCCAATAACGTTATCGCTCAATACGAGCCACAGTCCAGAGGGTCACCTTTCCCCTTGTATAGAGGGACGAGGGTACTCAGTTCCCAATCCACTGGAATGCAGCCTTTTCACCACCAGATTACAGATCTCTGTCATTCTCTTCACACTCCCAACTTCCTGCTGCCTTCAACATATTTCCCACAACTCCCGTCGGCCCTCCCGCTTTTCTACTCTTCATTGCTTTAATCGCTTCCTCAACTTCCTTCTCGGTTATTTTCTCTGCCGGTCCTAAAACTGGGTTACTCTCGATGTTGCCATCCCATTCATTCTCTGCATTCAACAGTATTTCCATATATCTCTTCCATCTTCCTTTAATTCCATCTGGGTCCACAACGATTTGTCCCACTTCATCCTTCAAGCAATTCACCCCCATCACATCACACCTCTTTCGCTATCTGCTTTGCCATCCTGAATACCGCTCTCTGACCCTCTTCCAAATCCAAGCGTTCTCCGAACATTTTCCGACATGCCTCCTGCGCCTTTGCTACCTCTTTCTTTGCAGCCTTCTTGGCTGCCTTATAAGTTTCATGCTCTTCCTTTTCTGCCCCCGTACGCTACGCCTTCTGCCACTCCTTGAACTTCTTCCTCTTCTCGTCAATCTTCTTTCGAACTTCATCATCCCACCACCATGTTTGCCAGTGCCTTGGTGGTCCTTTTGTCCATCCACATACCTCACCAACGGCTCCCAACAGACTTTCTTTCATTGACATCCAACCACTTTCAAGCTCAACCACATCATCCTCACCCATACTCAGCCTCTCTTTTAATGCCTCCCTCACTGTCACCTCTTTCAACCTCCACACCTTCATTCTCGGTTGGAACTTCACCCGCCGAGCTCTCCTCGCACCTGTCAACCTTATGTCGCAGACAACCAAGTGGTGCTGTGAAACAGCCTCCTCCCCCGGGATCACCTTTGTGTCCCGGAGGTGCCCCCTATCTCGCCTACGCACCATCAGGTAGTCAACGGTTGTCGTCGACCCACCTGACGTGTATGTAACAAGCTTATTATCCTCTTTCTGGAACTGAGTATTACAAATCAACAAATCAGCTCCATCAGCAAACTCCAAAATCCTTTCACCTTCTCCATTTCTCACACCATATCTGTAACCCCCATGAACTCCCTCAAAACCGTCCATACTCCTTCCCACATGTCCATTTAGGTCTCCTCCTACCACAACAACTTCCTTATCTTTCACGTTTTCCACCAGCTTCTCTATTGCACACCAGAACTTGTCCTTCTCTTCATCGCTCCGACCAACCTGCGGAGCATATCCCGAGATGACGCTCACCAAGAGCTTTCCAATCATCATTTTCACCATCATCAACCTTTCACTCACTCTCGTCACACTCACCACACTGTCTACAAACTCTTCAGAAAACAGGACACCAACACCATTCACGCCTTCTGGGCACCCTTGCCACACAAACTTGTATTTCTGTCCCTGCCTGCCCTTCACCATTCTCACACCACTTCCCTTCCATCTTGTCTCCTGCACACAACATATGTCCACTCTTCTTCTGACCAATACTTCCACCACTTCTCCTGATCTCCCTGTCATTGTCCCTACATTCCACGTCCCAAACCTCAGAAACCGATCTCCACGTAGGGCATCAGACTTTTCGTCGTCATAAATGGAGTGATTTCCACCCTTGCTTCGATCGGGTTCCCCACCTTGAGTTTTGATGAGAGGGAGTGGGGTCCCCCACGGGGTACTTCGGGCTGTACCCTGCCCATATCTCGTTGTAATTGTCATGGTTCTCTTTTTGAGGCAATGTTTTTATGGCCGGATGCCCTTCCTGATGCCAACCCTTTTAGTCGCCTCTTACGACACGCAGGGATACGGTGTACCTATTCTAAACCGGGGTACACACTGGTACAGGGGTACATTGCAGACCAATGAGCCGACTCCCTATAATCAGCAAGGTCATGGAATCCATCATCGCTTCTGATAATAAATAAATCCTTCCTAGTCTCCAAAGGCTTGATCTGTGATCATCATTTTGGATTAAGACCAGGCCACTCCAATTGGGACATGCTGCTTCTGCTGTCTCAACAATGGATTGAGGCCTCAATGCTGAACAGGAAATCAGAGCTGTCTCCCTTGACATATGTCATGCATTTGATACGTTCAGTCACCCTGTCCTGCTCACCAAACACTCCTCTTATGGTATCCAAGGAAATCTCCACCCATGGCTTGTGGAGTTCCTCTCCAGTCGTAGTAAACGTGTGGCCCTGAATGGAATTCTCTCATCTCCCCTTCCTGTTAAGGCTGGAGTTCCTCGAGGCAGTGTTCTGGGCCCTGTGCTTTTTCTGGTATTCATTAATGAGCTGTGCAACTCTCTGAAAAATCCTCTCTATCTTTTTGCTGATGACTCCACCCTCTGCTGCTACTTATCTCAACGCCGAGATTGACAGGCAGCAGCCTCTTCACTCTCTGCAGACGGGATAAAATCACAACACAACACAACAACATGCATTTTAAGGCCATGTTCCCTGCTAGAGCGGGGGTTAGCCTCACTGGTCACACGGGATACGGGATAAAGTCACAAACTGGTCAAAAAAGTGGAACATGTCATTCAATCCTGACAAATCTCACATCCTCACTATTTCTTTTTGTAAAGACCATCTGGAAAACCGCTGTAACTCAAGCTTTTGGGTCGCACTATCTGCTATGATCTTTCCTGGGAAAACCACATTTCCAAGCTGGCCTCCAAAGGCAGTCGCCGACTGGGCATCCTTCGTCGTGTGAAGTTCTTCATTGGCACGACTGAGCATCTCACCATAAACAAGGCTTTCAACCACAACTTGATGGAGTACTGCTCTCCCCTCTGGGCTGTTGCTGCTGCCTCACACCTCTCAGCTTCATGCTGTAGAAACCAAAGCTTTTAGAATTATTGGCATCTCCCTTGATGAAGCTGATTCTGAGGGCCTTTCACTCTCTCTGCAGGCAGGTCGGTAGTCTTTGTGTTCTACTGATTCCTCTCTGGTCAAGCTCCTACAAAAAAATAGTTGGTGGGTGAATTCAGTCAGATGATATGAAAATCTTGTTCAAATTTGAAGTCAATCAGATGAAAATTGGGGATTTTATTAATTTGAAAAAGTGGTTGACCTTTGGCCAATGTTGGCCTTTTGGCCTACACTAATCTCAAAAATAGTTAGTGGTTGAATTCAGTAAGCTATGTAAATCCTAATCAAATTTAAAGTCAAACGGATGAAAATTGAGGATTTTAGAAATTTGAAAAAAGGTGGTCGACTTTTGGCCGATGTCGACCTTTTGGCCGACGCCGATCTCAAAAATTGTTGGTGGTTGAATTCAGTTAGCCGATATGAAAATCACATTCAAATTCCAAGTCAATCGGATGAAAATTGATGATTTTAGAAATTTGAAATTGTTGTTGACCTTTTGGCCTTCGCTGATCTCAAAAATAGTTCGTGGTTGTATTCAGTTAACCGACATATAAATCCTCTTCAAATTTCAAGTCAATCGGATGAAAGTTGAGGATTTTAGGAAAAATCTTTTAAAAGTGGTTGACCTTTGGTCAATGTTGACCTGTTGACCTTAAAAATATAAAGGAGTTTTTCAGACCACGAACTCTACCATTTGGTGAAGTTTTGTGAAGATCAGTTAAAAACTGTAACCTGTAGTCAAGTATAAGTGAGCGAACACACAAACCAGTGATCAACAAACTTGCAAAAAAAAAAAAAAAAAAAGCCCAAGTAACAAACATGTTATTATGTAGAAGTGCAGATTATTAACTTTTTACATCCCGATTTACACACCTGTTACGGATCGTTGTGCAGGTCTGACCCCATCCTCTTCGCACCAACACTCGTTTAAAGGTATATCGGTGTTTTGCACGAACAGGACCAGAACCTTCCAAGTTATGAAACAATTAGAACACTCATTTCCAAAGACCTTTCGGCACGCTCAAAGTGCAAAATGGAACATCCTTCTCAAAATGTAACCACGCTGGTCATAAAAACACTTTTCAAAGAAAATCAAAATATATTTATCATCAATCGCTAGTCTCGTGAAAACGACCTGAGGGCTGGAAGGTGAGGCAGCATCTACCTCTGGCAAGGGATAGGTATCTGTTTCGACCTCGAATGGATCACTGTTATCCAAGGCCTAAAAGAAGCACAAATACCAGAAGATGGATTACCGCACGTGGACCCAGTCTCACATCACGGATAAACATACCAATGGCAATACTGCATCTGTACTTCGTAACGATAGCACGTACGTACCATGGGCCTGCGCCCAAACGATCACACACCACGTGGCAATTAAAAGTACACCAAGCGCTGTAAACACGACACCGGATCGAAACGAGGACGAAAAGAACGCTCACCTCGCAATTTCAAGGAAAATAAATAAAAGAGAAACCAATATGAGGTTAACCGCACACTGCTGTTCGCACCGATGTGCCGAATCTGGAGATTGGAATAAAAACACCTTCTTTGAACGTTAAGGTATGCTTTGACCCAAAATGTTTTTCGGGCGGTGTATAGGCAAAGAAGCGCTACCTCGCATGCTCCCGGAAGTTAATTTTTTTATGAAAACTGCTTGAAAATCGAAATGCCAGGTGGGTGGAGTCAGCCTTCCTAATAATGACGTCGTTGTGGGTGGAGTCAGGCCAGCTGGCCATCCAATGGGTGGAAAGACAGACACAGTTGGACAGAAAACTTCTGCTGCTTTAATATAGACAAACACAATTGCTTGTTTTAGAACGATAACTGTTCTTGTTTAAAATGAAACTTATTTGTAAATGCTATAACATTCACATTACGTATCGATAATAACGATTATATTAAATCGCGGCGTTACGCACGCTGCTTGCGAGCAAGGAGGAAGCGGACAATCGGTAACTTATAAGCGTCTTTATTTCAGGAGCTCACTGTAACACTAGCGTGCTCCGGGCTGCGCGCCCCGTGTATATCCTCAGGCCACGCCTACCCCTCGGGCGTGGCCGCCGCCCACTTGGTGCGCGGAATGATGTCACCACGCCAGTGGGCTTTCGTGTCCACCACACGCGCCCCCCCAGAATTCCCGCGCACCTGGAGGGCCAGTTTGCGGGGCAAACGGATCACCCGGCCGAAGCGCCCCCTGGCGATCGGCGGCGTCCAGGGTGCAGGGATGCCAGGTGGGATGCCCCTGGCTGCCCCTGGGATGGGTGCAGGACCGGGGGGCGGCGTGGCGGCGGGGCCGGGCGGTGCCGGGGGTCCGCCCGCAGGGGGGCGGCCCCGACGCGGGGTTCGGGCCACTGGCAGTGGATGGTCCACGTCGAGGTGGGCCGGCTTGAGGCGGTCTACAGAAACGCGGTCAGGAGTACCGCCGATGTCCAGGGTGAAGTGCTTCGCCCCGGTCTCCAGCACGCGGAAAGGCCCGTCGTACGGGGGCCGCAGTGGTGTCCGGTGGGCATCGTGGCGGACGAAGACGTACTCCGCCGTGCGAAGCTCCGGGGCGACGTGCGTCGGTGGGTGCCCGTGGCGCGTTGGCACCGGGGCGAACCTCTGGGCGGTCTCTTGCAGAGCGGAGCGCTGCTGTGCCGCGGACCATGGTGCCGTGGAATCTGGGAGGAACTCGCCCGGCACCCGCAGCGGTTGCCCGAAGATCAACTCCGCCGCGGATGCGCGCAGGTCCTCCTTGGGCGCCGTCCGGAGGCCCAGCAGGACCCAGGGGAGCCTGTCGACCCAGCCGCCGTCGCGGAGGGTGGCCCGGAGCGCGGCCTTCAATGAGCGGTGAAATCGCTCGCACAGGCCGTTAGCCTGGGGGTGGTAGGCCGTGGTTCGGTGCAGCCAGACCCCGAGCCCCTGTGCGACCGCCCCCCAGAGCTCCGAGGTGAACTGGGGGCCGCGGTCGGACGAGATGTCTGAGGGGGCGCCGAACCGGGCGACCCAGGTGGCGATGAAAGCCTGCGCGACGTCCGCCGCCGTCGTCGATGCCAAGGGCACGGCCTCCGGCCACCGGGTGGTGCGGTCCACCATGGTGAGGACGTGGGTGAAACCCCGCGAGGGGGGCAGAGGTCCCACCAGGTCCACGTGGACGTGGTCAAACCGGCGTTCCGGCACTGTGAACGGGGCCAACGGGGCCTGGGTGTGCCGGTGCACCTTGGCGCGCGAGGCACGTCCTGGCCCAGCCGCGGACGGCCTTCTGGAGGCCATGCCAGACGAACTTGTCGGCGATCAACCTTTGGGAGGCCCTCGCGCCCGGGTGGGACAGGCCGTGGATGGCATCAAACACCTGGCGCTGCCAGCCCGCGGGCACGATGGGGCGAGGCCGCCCGAGGGAGACGTCGCACAAGAGGGCCGCGCCCGCGCCGTCGAACGGCACCTCGGTGACGCGGAGGCCCGTGACGGCGGTCCGCAAGGCCTGGACGTCAGGGTCAGCGGCCTGGTCCGCTGCCATCCGGGCATAGTCGATGCCGAGGTGGACTGTGTGGGCGATGGCCCGGGAAAGGCAATCCGCCACAGGGTTGTCCTTCCCCGCGACGTGCCGGATGTCCGTCGTGTACTTGGACACGGCCGACAGGTGACGCTGCTGCCGGGCCGACCACGGCTCGGTGACCTTGCCCATCGCGAAGATCAGCGGCTTGTGGTCGACGAAGGCCGTGAACGCACGGCCCTCGAGCAGATGGCGGAAGTGCCTGACCGCCAAGTGAAGCCCGAGCAACTCGCGGTCGAAGGTACTGTAACGGCGTTCGGGCGGGCGAAGCTGCCGGCTAAAGAACACCAGCGGTTGCCAAGCTCCACGCACCCATTGGTCGTGCACCGCGCCCACCGCGTAGTCCGAGGCGTCGGTGGTGAGGGCGATCGGTGCATCGGGCGCCGGGTGCGCGAGCATGGTGGCGTTAGCCAAGGCGAGCTTCGCGCCCGTGAACGCTGTGTCCATCTGCTCGGTCCAGGTAACGTCGCCTTTGCCCGGCTTACCTCAGAGAGCTTCGTGCAGGGGGCGCAGGAGCTGGGCGATACGGGGCAGGAACCGATGGTAAAAGTTCACCATGCCCAGGAACTCCTGCAGCCCTCTGATCGTGCGGGGGCGTGGAAACCCCTTCACCGCCTCCACCTTGGCCGGCAGGGGGACGGCTCCGTGCCTGGTGACACGGTGCCCCAGAAAATAGATTACGGCGATGCCGAACCGGCACTTTGCGGGGTTCACAATCAGGCCATGCTGGCCCAGGCGTTCGAAGAGCGTGCGGAGGTGGCGTAGGTGCTCTTTGCAGGATGCGCTGGCGACGAGGATATCGTCCAGGTAGACGTAGACAAAATCCAAGTCGCGCAAGACGCTGTCCATCAGTCGCTGGAACGCCTGAGCCGCATTCTTCAGACCGAAGGGCATCCGTAGGAACTCGAAGAGTCCGAATGGCGTGATGACCGCCGTCTTCGGGACGTCCTCCGGCCTGACGGGGACCTGATGGTAGCCGCGTATGAGGTCCACCTTCGAGAAGAAGGACATGCCCGCCAAACAGGCGGAAAAGTCCTGAATGTGGGGGACGGGGTAGCGGTCGGGAGAGGTGGCGTCATTGAGACGGCGATAGTCCCCGCACGGTCGCCATCCCCCGCCGGGCTTCGGCACGATGTGCAGCGGCGACGCCCAAGCACTCTCTGAGCGCCGAACGATGCCGAGTCGCTCCAGGGTAGCGAACCCCGCTTTTGCCACCGCCAGCTTCGTCGGCTCGAGGCGGCATGCCCGGGCGTAGACCGGTGGCCCGACGGTGGGGATGTGATGGGCCACCCCGTGCTTGACGGCCCCCGCCGAGAAGGTGGGCCGCGTGAGGGCCGGGGAGCCGGCGAGGAGGCGGGTGAAGTCGTCCACTGCCGGAGGCGTACAGATCAACGTGGCCAGAACCGAACCGTTCGGCAAGCCGCTTGGCAAGCCGTTGAGCTGCTCAACGTGCTGGGCAGCGCACAAGCGAGTGAGCTGAACGTCTCAGCCTGGACAAGACGTCTGCGCTTTACGTCGACCAGGAGCCCATTAGTGCACAGTAAGTCCTCGCCAAGCAGTGCCATGGGCACGTCGGCGGTGACAACGTCCATCGGAAAACCTGCCCTCCGAACCGCAGAGAGAGGCAGCGTTTTCCGTACGTCCGGATGGGCGTCCCGTTCGCGGCAAGCAGCGCGGGGCCCCCGCCCGCGGTGTGCTTGTCTGACGTACCGGCGGGAATGACACTCACCTGCGCTCCCGTGTCGCACAGGTAACGGCGCCCGGATAAGGTGTCCGTTATGAACAGCAGGCTGCTCGAACGGCCGGCACTCATCGCCACTATTGAGCGCCGGCCCGGGCGTTTCCCGACCTGTTGAAGGAGCATGGCGGATGATACTGCCGAGCCTCGTGGCCGAACTTGGCGTGGAACCAGCACCAGGTGGTGGAGCTGGAGGAGCGCGGCTGGCTCCGCCAGGCCGGTGGAGTTGGCGGTTTTCCCCGCGGTGGCGGTTTTCGCCGGGGCGTGGCGGCGGTCACGCAGTGCTTATCAGCATGCTGCGAATGCTGTGTAAGCTGATGCTGTGGATCAGCATAATCAGCAGCATCAGCCTCGAGGTCCGTGACGGCCGCACCGACTCTCGCCCACGTGTCCGCAGCCACGAAGTACCTGTCCGCCTCAGCTGCCAATGCTCGGGGTTCCGTTAGCACGGTCCCGGCCAACGCGAGGCGAACCTGCGCTGGAAGTTGGCGACGGAAAAGCGCCCGGAATAGAGAACCGGGGGCTTCGTCGCCCAACAGTGACAGCATATGGTCCATTCGGACCGACGGGCGCGTGTCGCCGAGCTCGGGGAGATCCAGGAGGCGGTCGGCCCGTGCGTCGTCCGTGAGGCCGAACGTGGCTAGGAGTAGCCGCTTGAGTGCCTCGTATTTGTGGCCGTCCGGTGGGTGGCGAAGGATGGACACAACTCGAGCGGCCGTGCCGGGCCCGAGGGAGGCGACGACATGGCAGTAGCGCGTGTCATCGCCGGTGAGGCGCCGAAGCTGAAATTGGGCTTCGGCTTGGACGAACCAGACTTCGGCCTGGGCCTCCCAAAATTCGGGAAGTTTGATGAAGTTGGCCATGGCAATGGCGTCGTGTGTGGAAGGATCGCTCCGGCAGATCCAACGTCGAGGGTCACCAGTAAAGCGCGGCGTTACGCACGCTGCTTGCGAGCAAGGAGGAAGCGGACAAGCGGTAACTTATAAGCGTCTTTATTTCAGGAGCTCACTGTAACACTAGCGCGCTCCGGGCTGCGCGCCCCGTGTATATCCTCAGGTCACGCCTACCCCTCGCGCGTGGCCGCCGCCCACTTGGTGCGCGGAATGATGTCACCATGCCAGTGGGCTTTCGTGTCCGCCACAATATCGTCCTGCAAGTCTTCGGTGCCGTCCCCGGCTGCTGTCACCCACTTATTGTGTGTGTGTCTGTGTGTCTGTTTGTCTGTATGTCTGTGCCTTCACCTCGAAAACATAGGCTTTATCCCAGTGACTTTTGTGCGTTAAATAAATTAATGTGCCCATGTGATGTGCTCGTACGTAGACATGCCTGTGTGTGCTCGTACCAAGACGTGCATGTGTGTGCTCGTAATAAGACGTGCATGTGTGTGCTCGTACTGAGACGTGCATGTGTGTGCTGATACCAAGACGTGTATGCGGGCGCCATCTTGTAGAAACCTCGCACATTTATAGCTCTGAAACTGCTCCATGGAAGAAATTGAGACCTGGCTCCAGGGTCGGCGTCATGGGGGGGGGGGGTCATTCGTGGGCCATGCCCCCACAAATGAGTTATTGTGCCCCCCCCCCCACAGCAAACTTTGCGTTTTATTAATTAATTTATATTTATCATGTGGAGCTCTGCTCGCACGATAAAGCCGGACAAAATGGACGACACCAGGAACGAAGTTTCACTGAGCTGTTTATTCCAGCTCAACTCGAAAGAACTCAAAAGCACTGAATAGCCCGTTAACACGGGCGGCAATTTATATCAAAAGTTCACCACACAAAAGCCACGCCTCTCAGGCGGGGCGTGGTATGCAAATAAGGCAGCCACGCCTCTCAACAGGGCGTGGTATGCAAATCGAGAGTCCACCCGGGCAAGGCAAGTCCGGACACGTCCGGGCGAGTAACCGCCCGCCGGTTACATCATCGGCCGGTGCAAGGTGATTGTGTCATGCTTCCGGTAACTGCTACATGCGCTCCCCCAGAATTAACTTGCACCGGGAGAGTCATTTTGAGGGGGGTCTTGATGACCCGGCCGAAACGACCCCTGGCGATTCGTGTGGGGGTGGTCGGTGGCGTGGCGGTGGATGGTCGGGCGGGGGGCTTGGTTGACGGGGGATGGCCCCGTCGTGGAGGAAGGGCCAACCGTGGAGGTTGGTCGAGGTCCAAATGGGCCGGCTTGAGGCGGTCCACGGAGATGCGGTCCGGTTTGCCGCCGATGTCAATGATGAACGACTTGTCGTCCCTCTTCAGGACATGGAAAGGTCCATCGTACGGCTGCCGGAGCGGTCCCCGGTGTGCGTCGTTCCGGATAAAAACGTACTCAGCAGTGCAAAGTGCTGGGGGTACGTGGGGTTGGGGGCAGCCGTGGTGGGACGTGGGCATGGGGGCAAATCTCCTGGCGGCCTCCTGGAGGACCGAGCGTTGGCGAGCCACGGACTAGCGTCCGGTGGCGTCAGGGATGAAGCTCGGCGGTGGAAGCCTGGAGGTACTCTTTCGGGGCCGTTCGGAGGCCCAATAGGATCCACGGGAGCCTGTCGGCCCAACCGTCGTCCTGGAGGCTGGCCCTGAGAGCCGTTGGATTGGGGGTGGTAGGACGTGGTGCGGTGTAGGTTGACCACCAAGGCCTGGGCGACCGCGCCCCAAAGCTCGGAGGTGAATTGCGGGCCTCTGTCGGAGGAGATGTCCGAGGGGGCGCCGAAACGGGCAATCCAGGTGCCCATGAAGGCCTGCGCCACGTCGGCGGATGTTGTTGATGCCAAAGGGATGGCCTCCGGCCACCTGGTGGTCCTGTCCACCATCGTGAGGAGGTGGGTGAAGCCCCGCGAGGAGGGAAGGGGTCCCACCAGGTCCACATTGACGTGGTCGAAGCGCCGCGCGGGCACATCGAATGGTGCTAACGGGGCCTGGGTGTGCCGGTGGACCTTCGCGCGCTGGCAGGCGACACAGGCATTGGCCCAGTCGCGGACGTAATTACGGAGCCCGTGCCAGACGAACTTTGCTGCCACGAGCTTCTGCGATGCTTTCCGGCCTGGGTGGGAAAGGCCGTGGAGGGCATCAAAAATGTGCCGCTGCCATCCGGTGGGCACGATGGGGCGAGGTTGGCCCAGGGAAACGTCGCACAGGAGAACTGTGCCTGTGTCCTGGAAGGGGACATCGGCCAACCGCAGGCCTGTGTCCGCTGTCCAGAGGGCTTGCACCTTGGGGTCGGCGGTCTGGTCGGCCGCCATGCGGGCGAAGTCCACACCGAGGTGGACGGCGTTCGCGCCGGACCGGGAGGCAATCGGCCACAGCGTTGTCCTTGCCTGCGACGTGCCGGATGGCCGTCGTAAATTCGGACACGGCGGAGAGGTGGCGCTGCTGGCGGGCCGACCATGGCTCTGCAACCTTGGCCATGGCTAAGACCAGGGGTTTGTGGTCCACAAACGCCATGAACGGGCGGCCCTCTAAAAGATGGCGGAAGTGGCGAACGGCCAGGTAAAGGCCGAGGAACTCGCGGTCGAAAGCGCTATACTTGCGCCCGTTAGGGCGAAGCTGCCGGCTGAAGAAGGCCAGCAGTTGCCAAGCCCCGTTCACCCACTGTTCATGCACGGCGCCCACCGCGTAGTCGGAAGCGTCCATGGTGAGGGCAATGGGTGCGTCGAGCGCCGGGTGCGCCAGCATTGTCGCGTTGGCGAGGACCAGCTTAGCGCCTGTGAACGCCTCGTCCATCTCTTTGGTCCAGGTGACGTCGTGCTTGGCCGGCTTGCCCTGGAGGGCTTCGTACAGGGGGCGCATGAGTTGGGCGGCGCGAGGCACGAACCGGTGGTAGAAATTTACCATCCCCAAAAATTCCTGTCGGGCCTTGCTGGAGCAGGGGCGTGGGAAACTTGTGACTGCCTCCACCTTGGTAGGCAGCGGGATGGCCCGATGGCCCTTCATGATGCGTTGCCCCAGGAAGTCGATGGCCGTTACGCCAAACTGGCATTTCGCCAGGTTTATGATGAGGCCGTGCTGGCCGAGGCGCTCAAAAAGCATGCGCAGGTGGATGAGGTGCTCCGCCCGGGAAGTGCTGGCGACGAGAATGTCGTCCAAGTAGACGAAAACGAAGGTGAGGTCGCGCAGCACGCTGTGCATCAGCCGCTGGAAGGCCTGGGCCGCGATCTTAAGGCCGAACGGCATGCAAAGGAACTCGAAGAGGCCAAAACGTGTAATTACCGCCGTCTTCGGCACGTCGGCCGGCCGGACGGGTACCTGGTGGTAGCCCCGAATGAGGTCGACCTTGGAAAAGATCACCCGCCCAGCCAAACGGGCGGAAAAGTCCTGTATGTGTGGTATCGGGTACCGGTCGGGGTGGTGGCGTCGTTGAGGCGGCGGTAATCGCCGCATGGTCGCCATCCGCCACCCGGTTTGGGCACGATGTGCAGGGGTGAGGCCCACATGCTATTCGAGCGCCGCACAATGCCCAATCGCTCCATCGCGTCGAATTCCGCCTTCGCCACGGTGAGTTTGGTCGGGTCGAGGCGACGATCCCTGACGTAGACCGGTGGACCTGTGGTCGGGGACGTGGTGTTCGATGCCGTGTTTGATGGCGACAGCGGAAAACGTCGACTGCATGAGGGCGGGAAACTCGGCGAGCAGGCGGGTGAAATCGTCCGCGGCCGGGAGCGCGCAGGCTAGCTGGGTTGGTGCGGAGCCGCTCAATGAGCAAGCGAGCGAGCTGAAGGTCTCCGCGTTGATGAGCCGACGCCGTTTGATGTCCACCAAAAGCCCATGCGTGCATAGAAAATCTGCACCCAGCAAGGCCATGTGCACGTTCGCCGTGATGAAGTCCCACCTGAAGCGCTGGCCCCCGAAGCAGAATGCGACGCCACGCGAACCGAAGGTGCGGATAGAGGAGCCGTTTGCGGCGACCAAGGCGGGGCCGCAAAGCGCGGCCTGTTTGTCCTGTACCGAGGCGGGTATCACGCTCAGCTGGGCGCCGGTGTCGCACAAAAAACGCCGCCCGGATGCTGTGTCCGTAATAAACAGAAGGCTGCCTGAATGGCCGACGCTCATGGCAGGCAGCGAGCGCCGGCCTGGTCGTTTCCCGACCTGCCGAAAGTGCACGGTGGGCGGCACGTTCTGGCCTTCTGCCCGAACCCGGCGTGGTAGTAGCATATGGTCCGCTCTGGTGGAGGCTCCGACTGTCGCGTCGGGTTCGGTCGATGGGGCGTCGCGGCGGCCGCTGCACATTGCTGTTAATTTATCCGCCTCCTTGGCCAGGGCGCGAGGGTCCGTGATGGGCGAATTAGCCAAAGCTAATCGTTCCTGCCCGGGTAGCTGCCAGAGGGAACAGCTCGCGGAAGAGGAAATCTGGGCTGTGGTCACCGAGTAGAGCAAGCATGTGGTCCATGCATTCAGATGGACGGGCCTCACCCAGCTCCGGGACATCGAGCAGTTGTCGCGCGCGTTCGGTCTCTGTGAGTCCAAACGCACCGAGAGGTAGGCCTTTGAGCGCGCCGTATTTGTCGGCGTTCGGCGGGTTCTGTAGGAAGCTCAGGACCCGGGCAGCAGTGGAGGCGTTGAGCGCGGAGACCACGTGGTGGAAGCGCGTCGTGTCCTCCGTAATGTTCCGCAGGGCGAATTGAGAAGCCGCTTGGGCGAACCAGACAGCTGCGTGCGATTCCCAAAAGCCAGGGAGCTTCAAAGCTACAGATGACTCCATCGCCATGTTCTTAAAAAGGGGTCACCAATTGTGGAGCTATTCTCGCACGATAAAGCCGGACAAAATGGACGACACCAGGAACGAAGTTTCACTGAGCTGTTTATTCTAGCTCAACTCGAAAGAACTCAAAAGCACCGAATAGCCCGTTAACACAGGCGGCAAGTTATATCAAAAGTTCACCACACAAAAGCCACGCCTCAGGAGGGTCATGGTATGCAAATAAGTCAGCCACGCCTCTCAACGGGGCGTGGTATGCAAATCGAGAGTCCGCCCGGGCAAGGCAAATCCGGACACGTCCGGGCGAGTCCGGGCAAGTAACCGCCCGCCGATTTACAGACCACGATCATCGGCCGGTGCAAGGTGATTGTGTCATGCTTCTGGTAACCGCGACAATCATATTAAAAGTGAAAATCTTTTCGCTAAATGAAATATAAACAAAAGTAAGAAAAGAAAAAACACACCCTGTTGGTGATATTTGCATCAGGTCACATTTGAGGAAGTAGTGTGCTCATTGACGAGGAGTTTAATAAGGTGTGGGACATGGCCATGGCTAGCAGCGCATCACTGAGACACGCGATCCCCAAACGGAGACGCAAAGCGAACACAAATATGGATGAATATGTCGTTATGGGAACTAGAGGACACCGTGCAGGGTTAATATTGTATAGGGTTGGTTTATGTAGGGTTTTTTGATATAAGCCTTATATCTTATATCAAAGATAACCTTCAGAGCGGGCCGGCTGGGGAGTGCCAAGCACCCCGTACCTGCACTTTCCGTCCCTGCGGTCCCAAATACCGGAACCACCCGAATACCACTTTATTCGACAAAATGAGGTGTGGCCTACAGCCTTAGAAAACCAACCCTATATAAGTCAATACCTCCAACGACAGGTATTGACTTATATAGGGTTGGGAGGGTGATGGGTGATGGGAGGGTGATGGGGGAGGGTGATGGGGAGGGTGATGGGAGGGTGCAATAATCCAGTGCAATAATCGAAAACCGATTCAAAATGGCCCCTCGCTACGATTTTCCACGATCACATTTTATTTTCACCACTTCAAATCGACCGAATTTCACCAAATAAGATACCACATTCGATGCACTGATGTCATTTTTACGGCAAAAGTGAGAACAGATTTTACTTTGGAAATAAAACGAAAGCGTGCACAATGGACCCATTCGTGCCGCGTGACGCGGTGACGTCATCGCGCTTCCACCTTAAAAGACATTTGATATAAGTTAATATTTTGATATAAGCCTTAGAAAACCAACCCTATAGAAGTCAATATCTCCAACGACAGAGGTGCGCATTCGTGCCGCGTGACGTGGTGACGTCATCGCGCTTTCATCTTAAAAGACATTTGATATAAGTTAATATTTTGATATAAGCCTTAGAAAACCAACCCTATAGAAGTCAATACCTCCAACGATTTTTCGGGTGACACCGTCACAATTTCGGTCTTCGAGGCCGGCCGATAGGCAAAGTGTGACCGGAAGGGACGAGGTTCTCCTGACCACGTGGCCCTTGACTTGGTTTGTCCGCACAATGTGGGCGCTTTCAGGATGAACTTTAGCCGGGGAGCGTTTGGGCGCCCCGGTCTGATACTGCCGCCCACGCGCAGAACAACTTGAGTGCACGTGGGTCCCGGCGGTCCCACTGGCCTAGCGCTACCATGTTTAGACAGCGAACTCCGTCCCCGGGCACCGGCACCTACTCCCGGAAGTTTGAGAGATCAGCAGTGCCGGGCCGGGCACGGTAGGACACCCGCGGAGCCCCGGCGGACCGGGGACGCGCGAGCCTACGCGTTAGCGTGCTACGGCGGAATCAACGGCTTCGGCCACGGCCGAGCCGATACTCGGCCCGGTCGCCCGGAAATGAACTGGTTCGACGCCCGCGCTAGAGAGGTCGCGGGCGACAGATGTATTAACAAATGATTAATTAATTTGAGACGTCCGATTTCTAGTGTTTGGAAATTTGGAAGAGCTTGACCCTAGCCTTTCCCTTGCGAGGGCAAGGAGGAACTTAACACTTGACACTTAAGCTTAGTTTGAAGTACACCCTGCCAGCGCTCCCGGTGGGACGGCAGGGCAACCAGAAGGGACGAGGTTCTCCTGACCACGTGGCCCTCGATCTGGGAAGCGAGAGGCATTCCATTAGTGGACGCGCCCCTCACGCCCGACTTTTGGGCGGCCCCGGCAGGCCGTTTGTTTTGACGTTCCGTGACAGGCCCCGCACCCCCACCTCCGGGCCGACCGGGCGACCGGAATGAATCCCGGTGTCTCGATCCGAACCTTCAGAGCGGGCCGGCTGGGGAGTGCCAAGCACCCCGTACCTGCACTTTCCGTCCCTGCGGTCCCAAATACCGGAACCACCCGAATACCACTTTATTCGACAAAATGAGGTGCGGCCTACAGCCTTAGAAAACCAACCCTAAATAAGTCAATACCTCCAACGAGAGGGTGGTGGGAGGGTGATGGCAGGGTGATGGCAGGGTGATGGGGGAGGGTGATGGGGGAGGGTGATGGGGGAGGGTGATGGGGCAGGGTGATGGGGTGATGTTGGTGATATTTGCATCAGGTCACATTTGAGGAAGTAGTGTGCTCATTGACGAGGAGTTTAATAAGGTGTGGGACATGGCCATGGCTAGCAGCGCATCACTGAGACACGCGATCCCCAAACGGAGACGCAAAGCGAACACAAATATGGATGAATATGTCGTTATGGGAACTAGAGGACACAGAGATGATGACGAAAAAACAGAACTTCAGAGACTGCACCACAACACTATTGATTCAGTGCTTGCAGAGATGGATCACAGATTCAGCGAGCGGAGCTCACACTTTGCTAGTGCACTTGTTGCACTGAATCCAGAAAGTGATACATTTCTTGATGTAAAGGCTGTGAAGCATATTATGGACCTGTCACGATCGCCTATAATTGAGATGGAGTACGAAGTTGCAAAACAGTTTTTCAGCTCACAAAAACAATCACAGCCAATCGATGGGGATTGGACTACACAGCATATCCTCTCAAAGTACCACACACATCTGATCGGAATGCCCAGTGTACTGACTGCTTTCAAACATGCCTCAACATTTGGCGCCTCCACAGCAATGTGCGAGAATTAATTCTCCACTCTGAGAAACGGATTTTCGGACAACAGACACGCAATGCTCCACAAAAGAAAGGCCCAGTTGGTTCAGCTAGCGTTTGAGAGGGACCTAACCCGAAAATGCACAACTGAGTGGAAGGACACCATTCTTAGGAGGTTCAGCACGAACACTCGCCGCCTGCAACTCTTCTGAAGGTAAGCCATGCGTTTAATTCACTTTATGATGCCAGCCTTGGCTTTCATGATTATTACGCAAAATGTTGAATGATTTTTGAGTCTGTCTGCATTTATTCGGTAAGAGTGGAGAAAAATTGTCTATTTCAAATGATGGTCCAATGACGCGCACAGTGCAAATAGTGAGAGAGTGAAACAGTGAGAGACAGACACGTGGCTTGCACGTAGGCTATATTTTGTGCAGTGTGTGTGTGTGTGTGTGTGTGTGTGTGTGTGTGTGTGTGTGTGTGTGTGTGTGTGTGTGTGTGTGTGCAAGAGAGAGACTTTGCAGCATGTTTTTAAATTGCAACTGGGTTGTTGTGTTGTTTGTTGACGGTAAACTCTTATTATCAAGCATTCACATCATAGATTGAGTGCCCCAACGGCAGTTCACCCCCCCCCCCCCCACCGTTACCCTAATACCCCCCGATTAGAATTGTTCTGACGCCGACTCTGCCTGGCTCATTGTCAAGTACTCCCCATGGGGAATAAGATATGTTTACGATGATGTCATCGGTGCCTTCGTTATGACATCATAATTCGACAAGTACAACACTTATCCGATCATTATTTTAAAAATTTCAGCAACTGTTGGTCTGATGGACACGAAATTTTCACCATCGGAGCGCCTCCTCGTTGAGAACATTTTAATGATAATCATGACGTCATATGTCATGTGATACAGGCGCCATCTTGGAAAAACCGAAAAATGTTGCAGCTCTCTATCTCCAAAACCGCTGTATGGAAAAAATTGAAACATGTCTCATTGTAAAGAACTCCATATGGGGAATACATGTTAACGATGACGTCATTGGTGCCATTATTATGACGTTGTAGCGGTTCCCGCTGAATGTACACAATCGCCTTGCACCTGCCAGGACGCGGCCAGGGCGCGATCGCCATGCCGGGCTCGTCCGGACGGGCCCAGACGCGCCTCACCTGGGCATGCCCGGACTCGCTGTTCCCGGGCACGCCCGGTCTCGTCTTTCCCGGGCATGCCCGCTCTCGCCTTTCCAGGGCTCGCCCAGAGCGTCCGGGCATGCCCGCTCTCGCCTTTCCAGGGCTCGCCCAGAGCGCTTGGGCATTCCCAGCCTCGACTTGCCAGGCTGCATCCAGGACGCCCGGGCATGTCCAGACTCGCCTTTCCAGGACTCGCCCTTGACACCCGGTCTCGGTTTTCCCAGGCAAACGCCCGGGCATAAATGTGTATATATATTGCTGCCCGATAAACGGGCTTTTCAGAATACCTGAGCTGTTTTGTTTCAATAAAGCAACTCGGACGAATTCCGTCTTTGGTCGAGTCAATTCTTTCGACTCGCGTTGGAGCGCAGCTCCTTCAACGTCATAATTCGACAGGGACAACGCTTAGTCTGATCAGTTTGAAATGTATTGAGTGATCTATGCAATAATTATATTAGAGAATATCAATTTATAATGTCATCGCTCACGTAATCTGGCAGCCATATTGGATCAAAGAAAATTTTTTTTTAACCCTCTTGAGTCTACAAGCCGAATTTATCGGCTCACACCGCATTCAAATGCATTCAAATTCTAATACAGTAGACTCCAGAGGGAACAAGTTGACAAATTGACTGCGCATGGTAAGTATTCTATGAATACCATCTGGTTCCCCTGAAAGAGTTTCCATCTCCAATGTTGTCTCTGATTGTTTCTTCAAAGTCCCACTGTCTGATCAGTTTTAACATACTGAGAACCTTCAGATATGCTAATAACATCCTCTCCAAGAATCCTCTCAAAGAATCTTGGAGTAATCCTCTCCAAGAAGTTCTGTCACTCAAGCTTTTGGGTCTCACTATCTGCCATGATCTTTCCTGGGAAAACCACATTTCAAATCTGGCCTCCAAAGCCAGTCGCCGACTGGGCATCCTCAGTCGTGCGAAGTCCTTCCTTGGCACACCTGAGCTCCTCACCACATACAAGGCTTTCATCCGCAGCTCAATGGAATACTGCTCTCCCCTCTGGGCTGGTGCTCCTGCCTCACACCTAGCTCGCCTTCACGCTGTTGAAACCAAAGCATTCAGAATCATTGGAATCTCCCGTGATGAAGCTAACTCCAAAGGCCTCTCACTCACTCACCGCAGGCAGGTTGGTGGTCTTTCCGTCTTCTACCGACTCCTCTCTGGCCTTGCACCCCCAGCTCTCTCTGGGCTCTGTCCCGCAAATATTCCTACAGGTCGCACAATATCTGCCTGCAACCCTCTTATGGTTAAACTGCCAGAATCAAGACTCTCTGCTCACTTTCACTCCTTCATTCCTCTTTTCTCCCACCTCTGGAACAAACTCCCTCACTCTCTTCAATCCCACTCCACCCTCCAGGTCTTTAAAACAGGTGTTCACCACCATCTCTTATCTTCCCCCATCCAAAACCTTGATCTTTTATACCCCCGCTAATTTCACCTCAATTCCACTTTTTTGAAATACCAACTTCTGTCCAGGAAGTCCTTGGTGTCCTTGTGTTTTATACTTCTCCCTCCCCCCCCCTTCCCATGCCTCCTCCCCCTGGGCCCTCTCCCTTCCACACATCTCCCTGGTCTCGGATGTTGTGTTTGTGTGCTTCCCCTTCTCCCCATCTTGCCTTCCGCTCCCTCTTTTTGGGTATTTTGTTTGTCTGGTTGATTTGTTTGTGAAGTAAATGTTAGCTCTTTCACGAGCCTCGATTCAGCATACAAAAAATT
Organism: Myxine glutinosa; assembly: GCF_964187855.1. Classification (NCBI taxonomy): domain Eukaryota; kingdom Metazoa; phylum Chordata; class Myxini; order Myxiniformes; family Myxinidae; genus Myxine; species Myxine glutinosa. The sequence goes on from NC_136261.1 coordinate 247,524,741, forward strand.
GGAATCAGTATCGGAATCGGAGGTCAACGTGCAATGTTTGTCTATGTAAACCACAATTTGGATCAAGGTGGGTTATGAGTGCGACGACACTGGCCAAATCGAAAATCGACACTTTAGGGCTTTTTTCAGCACTTTGTGATTGGCAAAAGAAAAGAAAAATATCAAAATATTTTCCTATTACCATGGTTTTCAGAAGAAAAAAATTGCGTTTGGGTTTCTCTTTATTAGAGGCCCAGCACAATTTGTGATGCAATGCCCGTCCGCACAAAGCTGGCAGAGAGCTATATAGCCGAGTCAACAATGAAACCCAGGCAAGACGGCTCAAAAGTAAGTGCGCTAGCTGGGTACCATCTTGTCGGACCATTGCAACCAGGTGCACACACATTTATGTACTTGAAACAAACCTGAAAGCAATCGTCTGATATTCATCATACCCAAGTAGCCAGGAAATCAGCTCAGTAACATGTGATGTCCCTCTGTACCGACCTCGTCCTCATATCCCCCTCTCCATTCCTTCCATCTTTATTTTGTTTTAAACGAGCATCAATCTCAATAGATCAGTACTGCAGAAATGCACTAATTGGCAGAAGTCTGACACGTGTGAAAATGGTAATTTTAACCCTTTTCCTTCTCCTTTCCCAGTGAAGAATATGCATGAGAGCAACGACTTGTCCGATACAGTACCAGTACCTACAATTTGTTTGCTTATTTTTTTTTTTTCTTATTTTGGGGGGGGGGGGGGGCGGGGGCCTTAAATTATCATTTAAAACAGGTAGACTGCTTCTTTTCTATTTTTAAATCGCATTCATTAATCGCGCTGTTAAATTGCCGTTCTTTCAGTTTATTATTAAGAGAAGGTTAACAGATGAGCTATATTTAAAATAACCCAAACAAGGGTGATGGTCAGACTTTGATTGAAGGTATTTCATCAATACATTATCTCAGTTTTTCGTTTGTATAAGTTCATTTTATAAACAAATTGCATGTCTCGGTGGTGTAGTGCTGAGAGCGTCCGCTTCAAGTCTAGGAGGGGGAGGTGGGGCAGTCCAAACCCCAGCCAAGTCATACCAAAGACTTTTAAAATGGGACGTGCCGTTTTCTAGCATTTACATGATAAGAGCACGGACAATCCTCATATGTTGCCATCCATGGAGAGAAGGAAATGGCACTCATGAGTGTGGTTCGAAAGGTGGCACCATTGGTACCCAGAGTACCCAGGGAAGTGATGGCACTTCCCCCAACCTCAGTGGCTGTTTGTTTCTAAAAGCCCGGTGTTGTGTCTCTGTATTTGTCTGTGTGTACGTGGTGTGTATGTGTGTGTATATGTGAATGTGTGAGTTCCACTTCAAGCCTTAGATACTGTAAAAAATAAAAAAAAATAAAGTAATTAGGGGGTTACATCCCCTAAGACTAGGGTGCCAGACCTATTTATACTCCTATAAGAGAATAGTTTGTTCTACTGACGTTTTAGGAGCTTCATATCTTGTCACTGTCTAAGGATATTAAGCTGCAATATGCATCATATTGTTGTGGTTTTGGAAAATTCACCCCCTGAACGGAGGGGGGGGGGGGGGTACACCCATATACACCCCAGAAATCCCGAGATAGTTATTTATTTGTCTATGGAAAAGGAATACCTCTGCCCATTGTCTAACGGGATCGGGAATGGTAACATGCGTTGTGGTTGGTTTAGTCTGACGTTCCGCAACCATTGGGTCACGACCCAATGTTTGGGTCGCGAAGGATTTTCAATGGGTCACACGATCGTTTCAGAAATCGCGGGGGAAAAAACTTTATCGACGATTTACTTCTCCCGACTGAACAGAACAGAGATCAAACGAAGGCCGACACAAACTTTATAGTGTGGACTCTCCCACCGCGCTGTACCGATGTACCACGATGTACAGCGCTATACCGATGTACCACGCTGTACTGATGTACCGCGATGTACCGATGTACCGCGATGTACTGTGCGTGCATCCGGTCAGTCAGATCATACGTTTAGTTTCCGTCACGCGAATGTCCATCGCTTTTCATTCGAAAGATTGAGCTGTGAGCGTAAGGTACTCGCCATGGCTGGAAAGTATCAGCCTGTGTTCCTGAACTATGGGTTCACCTTGAATATCGATGAGCACAATGTTCATCGACCAGTGTGTGGTATGCCTCGACGTGTTGGCCAACGCGTCCCTCGGGTCCCAAAAGCTGAAACGGCACCTCGAGAAAAAACATGGAGATCATGTCAACAAGTCACGGGAGTTTTTTCTCCAGAAAGAACGCGAGATGAACAACAGCAAGTCAGTAATGAGATGAACAACAGCAAGTCAGCAAGTCAGCATCCCTGCACCCCGGACGCCGCCGGTCGCCAGAGGGCGCTTCGCCGGGTCATGCGTTTGCCCCGCAAACTGGCCCTCCAGGTGCGCGGGAATTCTGGGGGGGTGTGTGTGGCGGACACGAAAGCTCACTGGCGTGAGGGCATCATTCCACGCACCAAGTGGGCGGTGGCCACGCCCAAGGGGTAGGCGTGGCCGCGGGATATACACCGGGCGCGCAGCCCGGAGCGCGCCAGTGCTACAGTTGAGCTCGTTTAATAAAGACTCTTAAACTCACTGCGTTGTCCGCTTCCTTCTTGTTGTACAAGCAAGCGCGCATAGCACCGTGCTTCAACGTCATAAGCAATCGATATTTCCGTGAAGGTTTGTGGGGGGGGGGGGGGGGGGGGTTCGATGGGTCGTCACTGGATGCCTGGGTTTTTATTGGGTCCTGGGCTAAAAAGGTTGCAGAACGCAGGTTTAGTCGATGTATTCCCGTTGTGGTGTCTCCCCATTTACAACGATCTCTTTCTTTCAATCTGCTTTCGGTCCGTCCGTTCCACCCCACGAGTTCATTCCCACCTCCGTTTGTTCAATTCTTTACTCTTTCATTTGTGGTAATTATCATCCATCCAAATTCATACCGGCAACCGAAGCCCCAAAAGTAACAATTAATTGTCAACAATCCTCCAGATCGGGCGTCTTACCTTCTTGTACTTCGACCTTCGTGACCCGGGGAACACCCCAAATACATGCCATTCAAACAAACCTTTCTTTTCACTCGTACCAAATGCAGGGAGCATGAGGCCGGATCTTTCAAGCACACCAAGTGCTGCACAAAAAAGTGGAACGCCAAGTCATGCGATATGCATACTGTATAAGGAACATTCCCGTGGGAGGGAAAAGGTGGGAGACATGCTCTTACCGCTTTACTTGTGAGGTGAAGGAGTGAGGGTTTTGTTGAAAGCTGCCTTACACACTGGGAATTTCCATGGGCCTCATTGTGGTTCCCTCCCCCCTTCATGTGCGCACCAATGGAGAAGGCTGTATTAAGCTGACAGACGATTGCATGGGCTGTGCTCGCCTGGAAGCCACGCCCTGCATGGAAAGTATAAAGGGCAGAAGGCAGCTGAATTTGGGGTGGGGGTGGTGAGCTGTGGTGAGCTGCAGTGGTGCTGAGCTGCCGTGGTGGTGAGCTTCCTTGGGGTGCCTCAGAACGAGCTCGGCAGTCACGAGTTGCTCGAATCTGCTCGAAGGTTCACCTGAAGGGAATGAACCACTCAAAGTCACGTTCGTCTGCTGGAACGTGCAGTGACACCACTCCGACATTAACACTGCATCACCCCCTCATTATAACTTCCTCCCCCCCACCTGTATTATTTGGCCCCATCCCGACCCACCTGGCTAGTTAAGGTGAGCCTGGAGTCGTTCCCATACTCCTAACAGCCTCTTTCGTTGTCTCTGTTTGTAATTAAGATCCTATAGCGATACAAAGGATAAGTCTGCTCTTTCGTGTCTTTTTACTTTGTTTTTTGTTGAAGATACATTCCCTTTTGCCTTTGCTTAGTTAATAAAGAGCTATAAATAAAGTGTTTTTCACCAATGCTTTGTGATAAATACTCGTGCATTTCCCATCTGCTTCGTCCTTGCCCTTTCTTCCATTGATCCAACATAAAGGTGTACGTAGTTGATAGCCAGGAGTTCTGCCCCACTGTTTCGCTTCGGTCGTGTTTTGCCAGTGTTTACTCAGTTTCCTCGGCCGTAGTAGTAATAGGAGGTGAAGGACGGGTGAATGTTAAGGGCATGGTCATTAGCCGAGGTCATTGAGTCACCAACAGATAACACAACATAAAGGTGTGGGGTCCCTGTTAGACACAAATATCTCAACCAGCATCCACGGTTGCTCAACAACCCAATGGGCCGTGGAGTTAGCCGTAGCCTGGTAACCTAAGGTCCGGAGGTCAGGAAGCAAGTCCGAGAATAGCTTGGAGAAAATGCCAAACAATAGAAAATAAAGGACATTCAAAAAATATCGTTGTTTATGCTGGACGACCCACGTGCTCTTAGGAGGAACCAAGTGATGCTCTGAAAAGTTCATATAAAGGGGCACCAATTTGATTTGTCCAGCTGCATGAAGTAATAATAATAATAATACATTTATTTTATATAACGCTTTTCAAGAAGCCCAAAGACGCTTTGACAGAGTACAAAAAACAAATGCAAAAGACAAAAATCAATAGGTAAATAATCAAAGCAAAAGGAAGGAGAAGGAGAAGAGATAGTCAGGGGTTAAATGCTGTGGGTTAAATGTTGAATACAGTGTTGAACAGGTGGGTCTTGAGTGATGTTTTGAATGTGGTGAGTGAGGAGGAGTCTCTGATGGTGTGAGGTAGTGAGTTCCAGAGGATGGGAGCAGCGATGGAGAAGGCCCTGTCCCCCCAGGATCTGAATTTGGTCCGGATGGGGGGGGGGGCAGGAGGTTGGTACCAGCAGAGAGGAGGTTGCGGGTGGGAGTGTGTCTGGAGAGGACGTCAGTCAGGTAGGATGGGGCCAGGTTATGGAGGGCTTTGTCGGTCAAGAGGAGGATTTTGTACTGGATTCTCTGGGGGATGGGGAGCCAGTGAAGCTTGTAAAGGACGGGGGTGATGTGGTCATGGGTCCGGGATTGAGTGAGTAGAGAGGCAGCGGAGTTCTGAATGTATTGGAGTTTATTGTTGATTATTGAGGGTGAACCATAGAGGAGGCTGTTGCAGTAGTCCAGACGGGAGGTGATGAAGGCGTGGATGAGGCTTTCTGCAGCCGTGGAGGAGAGGGATAGACAGAGACGGGCGATGTTTTTCAGGTGAAAGAAGGCTGTCTTTGTGATCTGTTTAGTGTATTTGTCGAAGGAGAGGGTTTGGTCAAAGATGATGCCAAGATTCCGGATGTGAGGGGAGGTGGATACTGGGAAACCGTCGATGTTGAGGGCAAAGTTATGGGTGGATTTGGTGAGCGTTTTTGGGCCAATGATGATTATTTCAGATTTATCATAGTTAAGTTTGAGGAAGTTGATTTGAAGCCAGGATTTTATTTCAGTGATGCAGTTTGTCAGGATAGAGTGGGTGGCGGTGGAGATGGACTTGGTGGAGATGAAAAGCTGGATGTCATCGGCGAAGCAGTGGAATTGGAGACCATGACGGCGGATTAAGTGACCAAGGGGGGACAGGTACAGGATGAAGAGGAGGGGGCCAATAACTGAACCTTGGGGAACACCTTGGGGGAGGGGAGCAGTGGGGGATTTGCAGTTATTGATGGAGATGAACTGGCGTCTGTCAGAGAGGTATGATTTGATCCAAGAGAGGGCAGTGCCGGTAATGTTAAAGGTGGTTTCAAGTCGGGTGAGGAGGATGGTGTGATTGATGGTGTCAAAGGCGGCGCTGAGGTCGAGGAGGATGAGAATGTTGAGGTTGCCAGCGTCAGAGGAGAGGAGAAGGTCGTTGGTGATTTTGAGGAGAGCAGTTTCAGTACTGTGGTTGGAGCGGAATCCGGATTGGAATGTTTCATGCAGGTTATTGGCAGAGAGGTGATGTTTAAGTTGAGTGGCTACAGCGCGTTCCAAAACTTTTGACACAAGGGTAGGTTGGAGATGGGTCTGAAGTTATTTAGGGTGTCAGGGTTGAGTCCCGGTTTTTTCAGAATGGGGGTAACAGCAGCAATTTTGAGGGATGGTGGGACGATGCCTGTAGACAGGGAGGAGTTTATTGTTGCAGTGATAAGTGGAGAGAGAGCAGGAAGGGAACATGTCTTTCAATCCTGACAAATCTCACACTCTTACAATGTCTCTCCGAAAGGACCGACTGGACAACCCTCCCATCTACTTTCTCAACAATCCTCTCCAAGAAGTTCTGTCGCTCAAGCTTTTGGGTCTCACTATCTGCCATGATCTTTCTTGGGAAAACCACATTTCCAAGCTGGCCTCCAAAGCCAGTCGCCGACTGGGCATCCTCCGTCGTGCGAAGTCCTTCCTTGGCACACCTGAGCTCCTCACCACATACAAGGCTTTCATCCACAGCTCAATGGAATACTGTTCCCCCCTATGGGCTGGTGCTCCTGCCTCACACCTTGCTCGGCTTCACGCTGTTGAGGCCAAAGCTTTCAGAATCATTGGAATCTCCTGCGATGTAGTCAACGCCGAGGGCCTTTCACTCACTCACCGCAAGCAGGTTGGTGGTCTTTCTGTCTTCTACCGACTCCTCTCCGGCCTTGCTCCCCCAGCTCTCTCTGTGCTCTGTCCCCCCAATATTCCTTCAGGTCGCACAAGATCTGCCTGCAACCCTCTTCTGGTTAAACTGCCAAAGTCTAGGCTCTCTGCTCACCTTCACTCTTTCATTCCCCTTTTCTCCCACCTCTGGAACAAACTCCCCCACTCCCTTCAATCCCACTCCTCCCTCCAGGTCTTTAAAACAGCTGTTCACCACCATCTCTTATCTTCCCCCATCGAAAACCTTGATCTTTTCTACCCCCGCTAATTCACCCCAGAGTCCTTGCAGTGTTCATATGTTTTAATCCTCTCCCACCTCCCCACAAGTCCTCCCGATGTCCCTGCTCTCAAATGTTGTGTTTGTGTCCTTCCCCCTCTCTTTTGTGTTTCCCCCTCTCTCCCCATCTTGTCTACCGCTCCCCTTGTTTTTTGTGTTTTGTGTGTCGGTTTGTCTTTTTGTGTGATTAATGTTAGCTCTTTCACGAGCCTCGATCTTGTATACAAAAAAAAAAAAAGAAAAAAAAAGGGAGGCCTTGACAAAGCTGGAGGGGATTGGGTCAAGAGTGCAGGTGGCAGTTTTCATTCCTATGAGGAATTCAGAGAGGTCAGTAGGGGAGACTGGGGAGAAGTGAGACAGGGGTTGGCAGGATAAGGGGGGGCAGGTAGTTTGAGGGGGAGTGGGTGCGGTGGTGGTTAAGCTGTTGTAGATGTTGGCAATTTTGCATTGGAAGAATGAAAGGAAGGAGATGCAGTTGTCTACTGTGAATGACTGGGTGGTGGTGTTTAGGGGGCTGAGGAGTTTGTTTATTGTAGAGAAGAGTGCTTTTGGGTTTCCAGAGCCAGAGTGGATAATTTGAGAGTAGTAGGCGGAGCGGGCGCTGGAGAGGGCATCTTTGTAGTGTTGTAGGTGGTCCTTGTAGGCTTGGGAGTGAATTGTGAGACCTGTTTTATTGCGGAGTCTTTCAAGTTGGTGAGCATGAGTTTTCATCAGGCGGAGTTCAGGGTTAAACCAGGGAGCAGAATGGGTGAAAGAAACTGTTTTGGTTTTTATAGGCACAAGCTGGTCAAGGCAGGAGGAGAGAGTGTGGTTGTAGTAGTCAGTGAGGTCAGAAGGGGTGTGGAGGTCAACGAAGGGGTGTGGAGGTCAACGAAGGGAGAAGTGGACATTTTTTCAGAGAGGGTGTATGCGAATGAGGTAGGTGAAAGAGCGTTTAGCTTACGGAAGTTGATAGTGCGATAATGCCTTGGTGCTGGGGTGGGGATGTTGATGGTCATAGTGATGGCTAAGTGGTCAGAGAGGGTGAGGTCAGAGCCAGAGAGATTGTGCAAAATTAATCCAGGAGAGCAGACAAGGTCCAGAATGTGACCACGGTTATGGGTAGGAATTTATAATGTAAATGTATTTGCATTATAAATTGTAGAAGCGTCGAAGTGTCGAAGTAAATGTATTTTAACCTATATATGCAACTGTGTATATATATATATACACACACATATGTTTTTGAATATCTCAACTTTCTGAGATATCATGCTCAGGCAGACAGACGAAAAATGACTCATCGAGCAACACTTGGCAAAACAGAACAAAGCAGAATGCCACTCAGTGGAGCATCCTTTTGACCTCAAAAATAATTAGTGGTTGAATTCAGTGACCTGATATGCAAATCGTTTTCAAAAAGTTTAAGTTAATCGGATGAAAAGACAATTTTGGCCTATGTTGACCTTTTGGCCAATGTTGATCTCAAAAATATTTAGTGGTTGAATTCAGCAAGCTGATATGTAAATCCTGTTCACATTTCAAGTCAATCGGATGAAAATTGAGGATTTCAGAAATTCAAAAAAAGTGGTTGACCTTTGGCCTATGTTGACCTTTTGGCCTACGCTGATCTCAAAAATAGTTGGTGGTTGAATTCAGTTAGCCGATATGTAAATGCTATTCAAATTTCAAGTCAATCAGATGAAAACTGAGGATTTTAGAAATTTGAAAAAAAGTGGTTGACCTTTGGCCTATGCTGACCTTTTCACCTTTTGACCTCAAAAATATATAGGAATTTGTCAGACCACGAACTCTACCATTTGGTGGAGTTTCATGAAGATCGGTTCAAAACTAAAACCTGTAGTCAAGTATAAATGAGCAGACAGACAAACACACAAACAAACAAACAAACACACAAACACACAAACCGGAGTGATCAACAAACTTGCAAAAAATCCCCCCCCCCCCCCCCCCACTCCAAGTAATAAACTGCCTCAAATGCAATACCCTCTCCTCTGGCGAGGGTAATAACACAGACAGTGCATTTGTGCTTTGAGGACATTCCTGTATTGTGGAACCGTTCACAACTTCAAGTTTCATGAAAAACAAAGGCAGGAGTCTTCTTCTGATAAACAATTTTACAACAAGGGTGTTCTCCCAAGATCACACACGGCAATGAAACATGGACTACAGCAAAGATTTAGTATACATTGGTGTTCAAACTGCCATGCAAAGATGCCATCTGAGCAAAACCAAAATGGGACAAGAAAAACAACTAAATCAGAGAGAAAACAAAATTCCTAAACACTGGTCACAATCAAAAAACTCAAATGGAACTTGGCTGGACACATGGCAAGGACAGACAATAACTACAAACTGGCAACCGAACGAAGACCGTGAAAGAAGCACAATGAGATCCAAGATAAGATTGAGAGATTACGTTCTGTTACCATTTGAGTTTTTGGCATCAGATTTTCAACAATTCTCTATTATGAGAATATGGAGAACCTAATAAATAAATGTTACATTTTTTAAATAAGCTGTCATTTTCTTAAAACTTGAGCAGATGGGGTTAGAATGTTGAGATTCTTGTTGTCTTTTGGCAGCAATTTGCAGTCATTGTTGTGGACATTCTGGTGACAGCCAGCCATATGGCTTTCATCAAGGGGTGTGGGGTGCTGGCTGGTTGTCAGGGGTTCCAGATGGTATTTAGAGGAGTTGTGCTGTATATACCCAAAGGGCTGTACGTTTTCAAGACTGCTTTCTCCTTACTCGTTCACTGAATACCCTGCCTACTGCTGAGGATCGCTTACAAAGAAGGCACGTACAACCCAGCATGAGTAATGCTATGTGAATTTATCAAACCTTTATCAGCAAAACTTTTCCCGCAGTGAGAGCATTTTTTATGTGAGCACTCCAGCGTGGGTTGCACGACGGAAGTTCAAGCTTCGTTGAGAAATAAAATCCTTGTCACAAATAAAACATTTGTAAGGATGGTATTGTTGGTTGTTGTCTCCATATGCAGGTTTTATGAGGTGGGAGGAAGTTCTCCCAGAATTAAAAATCTCCACCTTTTTCAGTGAAGGATCATTATTCATGAACCAGTTTGTGAAACTTCATTCTCATAGTTTTGTTCCAAGGGCTCGTTTTAGAATTCTCACAGAACCTCTGACACCCTCCACCTGCAGTTTGTTTGTCGTGATATTCCCTGGAATGGTTTTTAAGTACTCAGTTAGGGTTTTCTTGATCATCCGGATTCCCTGTTGCTCTGATTATCACTGGTACAATTTCAGGTTTCTTCAATTTCGAAAACAACTTCACATCATTTTTCATATCCTGGTCTTTCAGATTTCAGCTCTCTTCCATCGATCTTCATATGTGATGTCAAACTGTCTTTTCGAGAGAAACCTTTAGCACATATCGAGCATTTGTGAGGTCTCTCCTGTATGGATCTTCATATGTAATATCAAACTGCCTTTTTGAGAGAAACCTTCATCACATATCGAGCATCTGTGAGGACGCTCTCCTGTATGGATCCTCATATGCAATTTCAAACTGCCTTTTTGAGAGAAGCCTTTATCACAAATGGAGCATTTGTAAGGACGCTCTCCGGTATGGATCCTCATATGTGATTTCAAATCAATGTTTTGAGAGAAACCTTTATCACATATCGAGCATGTGTGGGGTCGCTCTCCTGTATGGATCCTCATGTGTAATTTCAAATTGCCTTTTTGAGAGAAACCTTTATCACATATCGAGCATGTGTGAGGTTGCTCTCCTGTATGGATCCTCATGTGTAATTTCAAAGCTCTGTTTTGAGAGAAACCTTTATCACAAATGGAGCATTTGTAAGGACGCTCTCCTGTATGGATCCTCATATGTAATTTCAAATCTCTGTTTTGAGAGAAACCTTTATCACAAATCGAGCATGTGTAAGGACGCTCTCCGGTATGGATCCTCATGTGTAATTTCAAATTGCCTTTTTGAGAGAAACCTTTATCACACATCGAGCATGTGTGAGGGCGCTCTCCTGTATGGATCCTCATATGTAATTTCAAATCTCTGTTTTGAGAGAAACCTTTATCACATATCGAGCATGTGTGAAGGCGCTCTCCTGTATGGATCCTCATATGTAATTTCAAATTGCCTTTTTGAGAGAAACCTTTATCACACATCGAGCATGTGTGAGGGCGCTCTCCTGTATGGATCCTCATATGTAATTTCAAATCTCTGTTTTGAGAGAAACCTTTATCACAAATGGAGCATTTGTAAGGACGCAAACCTGTATGGATCCTCATATGTAATTTAAAACTGCCTTTTTGAGAGAAACCTTTATCACATATCGAGCATGTGTGATGGCGATCTCCTGTATGGATCCTCAAATGTAATTTAAATTCGTGTTTTTCAGAGAAACCTTGATCACATATCAAGCATTTGTGTGGACGCTCTCCTGTGTGGATCTTCATATGCCTTTTCAAACTGCTCTTGCAAGAGAAATCTTTATCACAGACGGAGCACTTGTGGGGGCGTTTTCCAGTGTGTATCGTCCTGTGCATTTTCATGTTACTCGTTGAAGCAAAATCCATTCTGCACACATTACACTTACAAAGGATTCGCTTTTTTTGACGCTTATTGTGTTTGTTTAATTTAACACTAATATTTGTGTTGCGAGGCCAAGACATGCACTTGTATTTTATAGAAAGGGAGTCTTGATTTCGTGATTTTTTTTTCAAAAAAGGCTTCTTCCTCACTGTCAAGCTGCGACTGGACCTTATTTGTCCCAAATTTCTTCTGGTTTGTTCTACAGAAACAAAGAACACATTTCCTTTTTTTTTTTGTCAAAATCAAAATGCAAAATATTTAACACTTCTCCGAAAATTATATATTTTCTCAACACAAAATATTGTCTGTTAATTTTTTACGTTTCCACTCACCAGTTGCAAAACAGGAAGCACTTCCATTTGTCATGTCAATACCATCTGATCCTTCCTTTGCAGAAGCACATTTTGAATCTTCTGTGACAGATAAATTGTTGTGTTGTCTGCCTTCTACATTTACAGAATAGACATCACCTGTGTACAAGTCAGGGTCAGTCTTTTGCAGGGAAATGAGATGGAGAACCATCTTGAGAGTTCATAGAACATGTTACTTCATGGCATGTATACTTCAATTTTAATGTAATAATGAAGTTTGAGATTGGTTAAAAGAAAAATTCCGGATATTAAGCGCAATTGAAGTCGTCTTCTACGCCACCCTATTTCACATGTTCAAGTACTGCTAAACTGGAGGTTCATGGAACGAACAAGCAGGCCATTTGTGTTCAGCAGGGTTAAAGTATTTAATTCAATTTAAATAAAATAAAGATTGAAAAAATTAACTCCACTCTACTCTGAAGACTGAACTCTCAAACCTGTCTCCCTCCTCCAAGTCCTGGTGGCATCTGGTCAAATCTGTTTCTGCTGTTTGTTCCCCTTCCATGCCCTCCCTCCCTTACCTCAGACGGCCACACACCTGACTTTGCACCTGAAAAAGCTGAATGCCTCAACTCCGTGTTTGCCTCAAAATGTTGTGTCCCAAACCCATCGCTCTCTGTGCCCACCTTAACCAGTCATACCCAGCTGGTCCCAGACTCTGTGCCCTTCTCTCCCAACAAGGCGGAGAAGTTTGTCAATTCTCGACTCCGATTCCGCAACTGGCCCAGACAGCATCAGCTCACGGGTCCCCAAATCCTGCTCTGCCGTGCTATCACACTCTCTCTCTCTCTGGTCTCTTCACCCTCTCTTTTACTCAAGGTCATCTGCCATCTGCTTGGAAATCAGCCAACGTTACCGCTTTACAAAAAAAAGGTGCAAAGAGATCCCTGCAACTGCAGACCAATGAGCCTACTCCCTATAATCAGCAAGGTCATGGTATCCATCATCGCTTCTGATAATAAGTAAATCCTTCCGAGTCTCTAAAGGCTTGATCTGTGATCATCATTTTGGATTAAGACCAGGCCACTCCAGTTTGGACATGCTGCTTCTGCTGTCTCAACAATGGATTGAGGCCTCAATGCTGAACAGGCCTCGTGCCTTTGATACGTTCGGTCACCCTGTCCTGCTCACCAAACACTCCTCTTATGGTATCCAAGGAAATCTCCACCCATGGCTTGTGGAGTCCCTCTCCAGTCGTAGTAAACGTGTGGCCCTGAATGGAATTCTGTCATCTCCCCTTCCTGTTAAGGCTGGAGTTCCTCGAGGCAGTGTTCTGGGCCCTGTGCTTTTTCTGGTATTCATTAATGAGCTGTGCAACTCTCTGAAAAATCCTCTCTATCTTCTTGCTGATGACTCCACCCTCTGCTGCTACTTATCTCAACGCTGAGATCGACAGGCAGCAGCCTCTTCACTCTCTGCAGACGGGATAAAATCACAAACTGGTCAAAAAAGTGGAACATGTCATTCAATCCTGAAAATCTCACACCCTCACCATTTCTTTTTGTAAAGACCATCTGGAAAACCCACTGTCACTCAAGCTTTTGGGTCGCACTATCTGCCATGATCTTTCCTGGGAAAACCACATTTCCAAGCTGGCCTCCAAAGGCAGTCGCCGACTGGGCATCCTCCGTCGTGTGAAGTTCTTTATTGTCACGACTGAGCTTCTCACCATAAACAAGGCTTTCATCCACAACTTGATGGAGTACTGCTCTCCCCTCTGGGCTGGTGCTCCTGCCTCACCCCTCACTCACCTTCATGCTGTAGAAACCAAATCTTTTAGAATCATTGGCATCTCCCTTGATGAAGCTGTTTCTGAGGGCCTTTCACTCTCTCTGCAGGCAGGTCGGTAGTCTTTCTGTGTTCTACTGATTCCTCTCTGGCCAAGCTCCTAAAAAAAAATAGTTGGTGGTTGAATTCAATCAGATGATATGAAAATATTGTTCAAATTTGAAGTCAATCCGATGAAAATTGGTGATTTTATTAATTTGAAAAAGTGGTTGACCTTTGGCCTATGTTGGCCTTTTGGCCTACGCTAATCTCAAAAATAGTTAGAGGTTGAATTCAGTAAGCTGATATGTAAATCCTAATCAAATTTCAAGTCAAACGGATGAAAATTGAGGATTTTAGAAATTTGAAAAAAAGTGGTCGACTTTTGACCTATGTTGAGCTTTTGGCCTACGCTGATCTCAAAAATTGTTGGTTGAATTCAGTTAGCCGATATGAAAATCACATTCAAATTCCATGTCAATCGGATGAAAATTGAGGATTTTAGGAAAAAAATGTTTTAAGTGGTTGACCTTTGGCCTATGTTGACCTGTTGACCTTTTGACCTCAAAAATATATATGAGTTTGTCGGACCACGAACTCTACCGTTTGGTGAAGTTTTGTGAAGATCAGTTAAAAACTGTAACCTGTAGTCAAGTATAAGTGAGCTGACACACAAACACACAAACCAGTGATCAACAAACTTGCAAAAAAAAAAAAAAAAGCCCAAGGAACAAACGTTATTATGTAGAAGTGTAGCTTATTAACTTTTTACATCCCGATTTACACACCTGTTACGGATCGTTGTGCAGGTCTGACACCATCCTCTTCGCACCAACACTCGTTTAAAGGTATATCAGTCTTTTGCACGAACTGGACCAGAACCTTCAAAGTTATGAAACAATTAGAACACTCATTTTCAAAGACCTTTCGGCACGCTCAAAGTGCAAAATGGAACATCCTTCTCAAAATGTAACCACGCTGGTCATAAAAACACTTTTCAAAGAAAATCAAACTATATTTATCATCAATCGCTCCAGTCTCGTGAAAACGACCTGAGAGCTGGAAGGTGAGGCAGCATCTACCTCTGGCAAGGGATAGGTGTATGTTTCGACCTCGAATGGATCACTGTTATCCAAGGCCTAAAAGAAGCACAAACACCAGAAGATGGATTACCGCACGTGGACCCAGTCTCTCATCACGGATAAACATACCAATGGCAATACTGCATCTATACTTCGTAACGATAGCACGTACGTACCATGGGCCTGCGCACAAACGATCACACACCAAGCGCTGTAAACACGACATCGCATCGAAACGAGGGTGAAGAGGACGCTCACCTCGCAATTTCAAGGAAAATAAATAAAAGAGAAACCAATATGAGGTTAACCGCACACGGCTGTTCGTTCGCACCTATGAGCCGAATCTGGAGATCGGAATAAAAACACCTTCTTTGAACGTTAAGATGTTCTTTAAACCAAAATATTTTTCGGGCGGTGTATAGGCACGAAGCGCTACCTCGCATGCTCCCGGAAGTTTATTTTTTTTAATGAAAACTGCTTGAAAATCGAAATGCCAGTGGGTGGAGTCAGCCTTCCTCATAATGACGTCGTTGTGGGTGGAGTTAGGCCAGCTGGCCAACCAATGGGCGGAAAGACAGACACAGATGGACAGAAAACCTCCGCTGCTTTAATATATACAAACACAATTGCTTGTTTTAGAACGTTAACTGTTCTTGTTTAAAATGAAACTTATTTGTAAATGCTATAACATTCACATTACGTGTCGATAATAACGATTATATTGTGGCGGGCACAAGGGACAATAATTCCGCGCACCAGTGGGTGGCGCGAGCGTCCAGGCGGGGAACGAAAACGCATGCCCCGCCATTCGACCGATCGGCCACGCCCGGGGGAAAGGCGTGGCCCCGGGACATATATGCGGGCTCTAAGCCCGAGCCCGCCCAGTGCTGAAGTGCGAGCTCTTAATAAAGACTCTTTGTTTGTACCAACGCGTTGTGGCCTACCTCTCTGGCAATCGAGTCGTGTGTGCACAGCACCACACTGGTGACCCCGATTGGTTCAGCCGTTGCTGACCCCCGAACGCGCCAAGGCTACCAACGCCGTCGCCGTCAAACTCCCTGAGTTTTGGGAAGCGCAAGCCGACGTTTGTTTCGTGCAGACCGAAGCTCGATTTCAGCTCCGAGGCACCACGGCGGACGAGACCCGGTACTACCACGTGGTCGCCGCCCTCGGGCCCGGCACTGCCACCCGAGTCGTGTCCATCCTTCGGCGCCCGCCGGGCGACAACAAGTACGAGGCGCTCAAACATCTCCTCCTCGCCACGTTCGGGCTCACGGAGATCGAACGGGCCGACCGCCTCCTGGACCTTCCCGCCCTTGGCGACACACGACCATCCGTCCGAATGGATTTCATGCTGTCGCTGCTTGGAGACCAGCGCCCGGATTTCTTGTTCCGCGCACTTCACAGGTGTGCCTTGCACTGGCCGGTTCCAAACTAACGAAACCCCGCGCCCTTTCTGGAGAGGCCGACAAGTATTTTGCAGCCTGCGACACGCGGTCGGTGTACGGTGCTGCCGTAGTGGCTCCCGGTGCGGAGGCTCCAGTGCCCCCTGCTTCCCTCGTGGCCGCTGCTATGCCCCGCCCACTACCGCCGCCGCCACCACCACCGCCGCCGACACGGCCGCCGCGGGGGCCACCGCCGCAAACCTGGTGCAACTACCATGCCAGGTTCGGCCGCAAGGCTAAAACGTGCCGCCCGCCGTGTTCTTTTGACAGGTCGGAAAACGACCGGCGCTCACTTGCGGCCATGAGCGTCGGCCATTCCGGCAGCCTCCTGTTCATCACGGACACATTGTCCGGGTGCCGTTTTCTTTGCGACACAGGAGCGCAGGTAAGCGTGCTCCCTGCCTCCACGTCCGACAAGCAAGCCACGGGCCGGGGCCCCACTTTGCTTGCCGCCAACGGTACACCCATCCGCACATTCGGGAAACGTTGCCTCTCACTGCGGTTCGGAGGGCAGCGCTTTCAATGGTCGTTCGTGACCGCCAGCGTGCCAATGACCCTGGTGGGCGCGGACTTCCTATGTGCGCATGGGCTGTTGGTCGACGCGAAGCGCAGACGTCTCATCCAGGCTGAAACCTTCAGCTCGCTCGCTTGTTCACTGAGCGGCTCACCGAGCGGCTCACTGAGGGGCTCACCGAGCGGCTTGCCAAGCGGCTTGCTGGAAGGTTCCGTCCCGGCGAGTTTAGTTTGCACGCTTCCGGCAGCGGACGACTTTACCCGCCTCCTAGCCAGTTTCCCGGCCCTCACACGGCCCACCTTCTCAGCGGTGGCCGTTAAACACGGGGTGGAGCACCATATACCCACGGTCGGGCCGCTGATCTACACCCGGGCACGCCGACTCGAACCCACGAAGCTCGCCGTGGCGAAAGCGGAGTTCGCCATGCTGGAGCGGCTGGGGATCGTACGGCGCTCCAACAGCGCTTGGGCTTCTCCTCTGCACATTGTGCCGAAGCCCGGCGGGGGATGGCGGCCGTGCGGGGACTACCGCCGGCTCAATGATGCCACCACACCCGACCACTACCCATATCCAGGACTTTTCCGCCCGGTTGGCAAACACGACCGTGTTTTCCAAGGTGGACCTCATCCGGGGCTACCACCAGGTCCCCGTACAACCGGGCGATGTCCCGAAGACGGCCGTCATCACCCCTTTCGGCGTCTTCGAGTTCCTGTGAATGCCTTTCGGGTTGAAGAATGCGGCCCAGGCGTTCCAACGGCTTATGAACAGCGTCTTGCGCGACTTACCTTTCCTCTTTGTCTACCTGGACGACATCCTAGTCGCGAGCGCGTCCCGGGAGGAGCACCTGCTCCAACTCCACACGCTTTTCGAACGCCTGGGCCAGCATGGCCTAATCATCAACCCCGCAAAGTGCCGTTTAGGAGTCGCCACCATCGACTTATTGGGGCACTGCATCACCAGGCACGGGGCCGTCCCTTTACCGGCCAAGGTGGAGGTGGTCAGGGATTTCCCGCGACCCCGCACGATCAAGGGGCTCCAGGAGTTCCTGGGCATGGTAAATTTTTACCACCGCTTCGTGCCCCACGTCGCCCGGCTCCTCCGCCCCCTGCACGAGGCCCTCCGGGGCAAGCCGGGCAAAGGTGACATCGCCTGGTCGGAGCCGATGGCCGCGGCGTTTGCGGGCGCAAAGCTGGCCTTGGCCAATGCCACCATGCTGGCACACCCGGCGCCCGATGCGCCGATCGCCCTCACCACCGACGCGTCGGACTACGTGGCGGGTGTGGTGCACGAGCAGTGGGTGCGTGGTGCTTGGCAACCGCTGGCGTTTATTAGCCGGCAGCTTCATCCGCACGAACGCCGCTACAGCACCTTCGACCGTGAGCTGCTCGGGCTCCACCTGGCGGTCCGACACTTCCGCCATCTGCTGGAGGGCCGCCCGTTCACGGCTTTCGTCGACCTCAAGCCCCTTGTGTTCGCGATGGCCAAGGTCGCCGAGCCATGGTCGGCACGGCAGCAGCGTCACATCTCTGCCGTGTCCTAGTATACGACGGACATCCGTCACGTGGCGGGTAAAGACAACCTGGTGGCGGATTGCCTTTCCCGGTCCGTCGCGCATGCGGTCCACCTCGGGATCGACTATGCCCGGATGGCGGAGGACCAGACCGCCGACCCTGGCGTACAGGCCTTGCGGACCGCTGTCACGGGCCTCCGCGTCACCGTGGTGCCGTTCGATGCCGTGGGCGCGGCCCTCCTGTGCGACGTCTCCCTCGGCCGGCCTCGCCCCATCGTGCCCGCTGACTGGCAGCGCCCAGTGTTCGACGCCATCCACGGCCTGTCCCACCCGGGCACGAAGGCCTCCCAGAAGCTCGTCGCAGCGAAGTTCGTCTGGCATGGCCTCAGGAAGGACGTCTGCGACTGGGCCAGGACCTGCCTCGCGTGGCAGCGCGCAAAGGTCCACCGCCACATCCAGGCCCCATTGGCCCCGTTTGCGGTGCCCGAGCGTCGGTTCGACCACGTGCACGTCGACTTGGTGGGACCTCTGCCCCCCTCGTGGGGGTTCACCCACCTCCTCACCATGGTGGACCGCACCACACGGTGGCCGGAGGCCGTCCCATTGGCGGCGACGTCTGCGGCTGATGTGGCGCAAGCCTTCATCGCCACTTGAGTTGCCCGGTTCGGTGCCCCCTCGGACATCTCGTCCGACCACGGCCCCCAGTTCAACTCGGAGCTCTGGGCCGTGGTGGCGCAAGGGCTCGGTGTAAAACTACACCGCACCACGGCCTACCACCCCCAGGCCAATGGCCTGTGCAAGCGCTTTCATCGCTCGATGAAGGGCGCGCTCCGGGCCAGCCTACGCAATGGCAGCTGGGCCGACAGGCTCCCCTGGGTCCTGCTGGGCCTCAGGACGGCGCCCAAGGATGACCTGCGCGCGTCCTCGGCGGAGCTGGTCTTCAGGCAACCACTGCGGGTACCGGGCGAATTCATCCCCGACTCCACGGCTCCTTGGTCCGCGGCGCTCCGCCCTTCAGGAGACCGCCCGGAGGTTCGCCCCGGTGCCGACGGCACACCACGGTTGCCCGTCTTCCCATGTCGCCCCAGAGCTTCGCACGGCGGAGTACGTCTTCGTCCGGCACGACGCCCACCGGGCACCGCTGCGGCCCCCGTACGACAGGCCCTTCTGCGTGCTGGAGACCGGGGACAAATATTTCACCGTCGACATCGGCGGTGCCCCGGATCGCATCTCCGTGGACCACCTCAAGCCGGCCCACCTCGATCTGGACCACCCCCCGCAAGCAGCTCTGCCTCCGCGTCGAGGCCGCCCCCCGGCGGTCGGACCCCCGGCACCCCCCAGCCCCGCCGTCCCGCTACCCCCCAGCCATGCACGCATCGCCAGGGGGCGTTTCAGCCAGGTCATCCGGCTTCCCCGCAAACTCACCCTTCAGGTGCACGGGAATTCTGGGGGGGCGCGTGTGGCGGGCACAAGGGACAATAATTCCGCGCACCAGTGTGTGGCACGAGCGTCCAGGCTGGGAACGAAAACGCATGCCCCGCCTTTCGACCGATCGGCCACGCCCGGGGGCAAGGCTTGGCTTCGGGACATATATGCGGGCTCTAAGCTCGAGCCCGCCCAGTGCTGAAGTGCGAGCTCTTAATAAAGACTCTTTGTTTGTCCCAACGCGTTATGGCCTACCTTTCTGGCAATCGAGTCGTGTATGCACAGCACCACAATATCGTCCTGCAAGTCTTCGGTGCCGTGCTCGGCTGCTGTCACCCACTCATTGTGTGTGTGTCTGTGTGTCTGTATGTCTGTGCTTGGCTGTACCTTCACCTCGAAAACGTTGGCTATATCACAGTGACTTTTGTGCGTTAAATAAATTAATGTGCCCATGTGATGTGCTCGTACATAGACATGCCTGCGTGTGATCGTACATAGACATGCCTGCGTGTGCTCGTACCAAGACGTGCATGTGTGTGCTCGTACTAAGACGTGCATGTGTGTGCTCGTACTGAGACGTGCATGTGTGTGCTGGTACCAAGACGTGCATGCGGGCGCCATCTTGTAAAAACCTCGCACATCCATATCTCTGAAACTGCTCCATGGAAGAAATTGAGACCTGGCTCCAGGGTCGGCGTCATGGGAGGGGGGGGGCATTCGCGGGCCATGCCCCCCCCCCCACAGGCCAAGACTTTGGCGCCAAACGTTGCGTTTTATTAATTAATTTATATTTATCATAATAAATGTGAAAATATTTTCGCGAAATGAAATGAAATAAAAACAAAAATAAGAAAAGAAAAAAACACACCCTGTTGGTCATATTTGCATCAGGTGACGTTTGAGGAAGTAGTTTGCTCATTGACGAGGAGTTTAATAAGGGGTGGGACATGGCCACGGCTGCCAGCGCATCACTGAGACCCGCGATCCCCAAACGGAGACGCAAAGCGAACACAAATATGGAGGAGTATGTCGTTATGGGAACTACAGGACACAGAGATGATGACGAAAAACAGAACTTCAGAGACTGCACTACAACACTATTGATTCAGTACTTGGAGAGATGGATCACAGATTCAGCGAGCGGAGCTCACACTTTGCTGGTGCACTTGTTGCACTGAATCCAGAAAGTGATACATTTCTTGATGTAAAGGCTGTGAAGCATATTATGGACCTGTCACGATCGCCTATAATTGAGACGGTGTTCGAAGTTGCGAAACAGTTTTTCAGCTCACAAAAACAATCACAGCCAATCGATGGGGATTGGACTACACAGCACATCCTCTCAAAGTACCACACACATCTGATCGGAATGCCCAGTGTACTGACTGCTTTCAAACATGCCTCAACATTTGGCGCCTCCACAGCAATGTGCGAGAATTCATTCTCCACTCTGAGAAACGGATTTTCGGACAACAGACACGCAATGCTCCACAAAAGAAAGGCCCAGTTGGTTCAGCTCACGTTTGAGAGGGACCTAACCCGAAAATGCACAACTGAGTGGAAGGACACCATTCTGAGGAGGTTCAGCACCAACACTCGCCGCCTGCAACTCTTCTGAAGGTAAGCCATGCGTTTAATTCACTTTATGATGCCAGCCTTGGCTTTCATGATTATTACGCAAAACGTTGAATGATTTTTGAGTCTGTCTGCATTTATTCGGTAAGAGTGGAGAAAAATAGTCTATTTCAAATGATGGTCCAATGACGCGCATAGTGCAAATAGTGAGAGAGTGAAACAGTGAGAGACAGACACGTGGCTTGCACGTAGGCTATATTTTGTGCAGTGTATGTGTGTGTGTGTGTGTGTGTGTGTGTGTGTGTGTGTGTGTGTGTGTGTGTGTGTGTGTGTGTGTGTGTGTGTGGTGTGTGTGGTGTGTGTGTGTGCAAGAGAGAGACTTTGCAGCATGTTTTTAAATTGTAACTGGGTTGTTGTGTTGATTGTTGACGGCAAACTCTTATTATCAAGCATTCACATCATAGATTCAGTTCTCCAACGGCAGTTTGTGCCCCCCCCCTCCCCCCTTACCCGAATACCCCCCGATTAGATTTGTTCTGACGCCGACTCTGCCTGGCTCATTGTCAAGTACTCCCCATGGGGAATAAGATATGTTAACGATGATGTCATCGGTGCCGATGACGTCATATGACGTCATATGCTGACGTCATATGCTGACGTCATATGACGTCATATGACGTCATATGACGTCATATGCCGATGACGTCATATTGACGATGACGTCAATTATGACGTCATAATTCGACAAGTACAACACTTATCAGATCATTATTTTAAAAATTTCAGCAACTGTTGGTCTGATGGACACGAAATTTTCACCATCCGAGCGCCTCCTCGTTGAGAACATTTTAATGATAATCATGACGTCATATGTCATGTGATACAGGCGCCATCTTGGAAAAACCGAAAAATGTTGCACCTCTATATCTCCAAAACCGCTGTATGGAAAAAATTGAAACATGTCTCATTGTAAAGAACTCCATATGGGGAATACGTGTTAACGATGACGTCATTGGTGCCATAATTATGACGTCATAATTCGACAGGGACAACGCTTAGTCTGATCAGTTTGAAATGTATTGAGTGTGATCTATGCAATAATTATATTAGAGAATATCAATTTATAATGTCATCGCTCACGTAGTCTGGCAGCCATATTGGATCAAAGGAAAAAAATATTTTAACCCTCTGTAGTCTACAAGCCGAATTTATCGGCTCAAACCGCATTCAAATGCATTCAAATTCGAATACAGTAGACTCCAGAGGGAACAAGTTGACAAATTGACTGCGCATGGTAAGTATTCTATGAATACCATCTGGTTGCCCTGAAAGAGTTTCCATCTCCAATGTGGTCTCTGATAGTTTCTTCAAAGTCCCACTGTCTGATCAGTTTTAACATACTGAGAACCTTCAGATATGCTAATAACATCCTCTCCAAGAATCCTCACAAAGAATCTTGGAGTAATCCTCTCCAAGAAGTTCTGTCACTCAAGCTTTTGGGTCTCACTATCTGCCATGATCTTTCCTGGGAAAACCACATTTCAAATCTGGCCTCCAAAGCCAGTTGCCGACTGGGCATCCTCCGTCGTGCGAAGTCCTTCCTTGGTACACCTGAGCTCCTCACCACATACAAGGCTTTCATCCGCAGCTCAATGGAATACTGCTCTCCCCTCTGGGCTGGTGCTCTTGCCTCACACCGAGCTCGCCTTCACGCTGTTGAAACCAAAGCATTCAGAATCATTGGAATCTCCCGTGATGAAGCTAACTCCAAAGGCCTCTCACTCACTCACCGCAGGCAGGTTGGTGGTCTTTCCGTCTTCTACCGACTCCTCTCTGGCCTTGCACCCCCAGCTCTCTCTGGGCTCTGTCCCGCAAATATTCCTACAGGTCGCACAATATCTGCCTGCAACCCTCTTATGGTTAAACTGCCAGAATCAAGACTCTCTGCTCACTTTCACTCCTTCATTCCTCTTTTCTCCCGCCTCTGGAACAAACTCCCTCACTCTCTTCAATCCCACTCCACCCTCCAAGTCTTTAAAACAGCTGTTCACCACCATCTCTTATCTTCCCCCATCCAAAACCTTGATCTTTTCTACCCCCGCTAATTTCACCCCAATTCCACTTTTTTGAAATACCAACTTCTGTCCAGGAAGTCCTTGGTGTCCTTGTGTTTTATACTTCTCCCTCCCCCCCCCCCCCTTTCCCATGCCTCCTCCCCCCGGGCCCTCTCCCTTCCACACATCTCCCTGGTCTCGGATGTTGTGTTTGTGTGCTTCCCCTTCTCCCCATCTTGTCTTCCGCTCCCTCTTTTTGGGTATTTTGTTTGTCTGGTTGATTTGTTTGTGAAGTAAATGTTAGCTCTTTCACGAGCCTCGATTCAGTATACAAAAAATTGGAATCAGTATCAGAATCGGAGGTCAACGTGCAATGTTTGTCTATGTAAACCACAATTTGGATCAAGGTGGGTTATGAGTGCGACGACACTGGCAAAATCGAAAATCGACACTTTAGGGTTTTTTTCAGCACTTTGTGATTGGCAAAAGAAAAGAAAAATATCAAAATATTTTCCTATTACCATGGTTTTCAGAAGAAAAAAATTGCGTTTGGGTTTCTCTTTATCCGAGGCCCAGCACAATTTGTGATGCAATGCCCGTCCGCACAAAGCTGGCAGAGAGCTATATAGCCGAGTCAACAATGAAACCCAGGCAAGACGGCTCAAAAGTAAGTGCGCTAGCTGGGTACCATCTTGTCGGACCATTGCGACCAGGTGCACACACATTTGTCTACTTGAAACACAAACCTGAAAGCAATCGTCTGATATTCATCATACCCAAGTAGCCAGGAAATCAGCTCAGTAACATGTGATGTCCCTCTGTACCGACCTCGTCCTCATATCCCCTCTCCATTCCTTCCATCTTGATTTTGTTTTAAACGAGCATCAATCTCAATCGACCAATACTGCAGAAATGCACTAATTGGCAGAAGTCTGACACGTGTGAAAATGGTAATTTTAACCCTTTTCCTTCTCCTTCCCCAGTGAAGAATATGCATTAGAGCAACGACTTGTCCGATATAGTACCAGTACCTACAACTTGTTTGCTTATTTTTTTTCTTTCTTATTTTTTTTTGGGGGGGGGGGGGCGGGGGCCTTAAATTATCATTTAAAACAGGTAGACTGTTTCTTTTCTATTTTTAAATCGCATTCATTAATCGCGCTGTTAAATTGCCGTTCTTTCAGTTTATTATTAAGAGAAGAAGGTTAACAGATGAGCTATATTTAAAATATCCCAAACAAGGGTGATGGTCAGACTTTGATTGAAGGTATTTCATCAATACATTATCTCCGTTTTTCGTTTTATAAGTTCATTTTACAAACAAATTGCATGTCTCGGTGGTGTAGTGCTTCGAGCGTCCGCTTCAAGTCCGGGAGGTGGGGCAGTCCAAACCCCAGCCAAGTCATACCAAAGACTTTTAAAATGGGACGTGCCGTTTTCTAGCATTTACATGATAAGAGCACGGACAATCCTCATATGTTGCCATCCATGGAGAGAAGGAAATGGCACCCATGAGTGTGGTTAGAAAGGTGGCACCATTGGTACCCAGAGTACCCAGGGAAGTGATGGCACTTCCCCCAACCTCAGTGGCTGTTTGTTTCTAAAAGCCCGGTGTTGTGTCTCTGTATTTGTCTGTGTGTACGTGGTGTGTATGTGTGTGTATATGTGAATGTGTGAGTTCCACTTCAAGCCTTAGATACTGTAAAAAAAAAACCAAAATAAAGTAATTAGGGGGTTACATCCCCTAAGACTAGGGTGCCAGACCTATTTATACTCCTATAAGAGAATAGTTTGTTCTACTGACGTTTTAGGAGATTCATATCTTGTCACTGGCTAAGGATATTAAGCTGCAATATACATCATATTGTTGTGGTTTTGGAAAATTCACCCCCTGAACGGAGGGGGGGGGGGGCTGGGGCGGGGGGTACACCCATATACACCCCAGAAATCCCGAGATAGTTATTTATTTGTCTATGGTAAAGGAATACCTCTGCCCATTGTCTAACGGGATCGGGAATGGGAACATGCGTTGTGGTTGGTTTAGTCTGACGTTCTGCAACCATTGGGTCGCAACCCAAAAGGATTTTCAATGGGTCGCACGATCGTTTCAGAAATCGCGGGGAAAAAAACTTTATCGACGATGTACTTCTCCCGACTGAACAGAACAGAGATCAAACGAAGGCCGACACAAACTTTATAGTGTGGACTCTCCCACCGCGCTGTACTGATGTACCACGATGTACAGCGCTATACCGATGTACCACGCTGTGCCGATGTACCGCGATGTACCGATGTACCATGCTGTACCGATGTACAGCGCTATACCGATGTACCGCGGTGTACCGATGTACCACGATGTACCGCTGTACCATGCTGTACCGATGTACAGCGCTATACCGATGTACCGCGATGTACCGTGCGTGCATCCGGTCAGTCAGATCATACGTTTAGTTTCCGACACGCGAATGTCCATCGCTTTTCATTCGAAAGATTGAGCTGTGAGCGTAAGGTACTCGCCATGGCTGGAAAGTATCAGCCTGTGTTCCTGAACTATGGGTTCACCTTGAATATCGATGAGCACAATGTTCATCGACCAGTGTGTGGTATGCCTCGACGTGTTGGCCAACGAGTCCCTCAGGCCCCAAAAGCTGAAACGGCACCTCGAGAAGAAACATGGAGATCATGTCAACAAGTCGCGGGAGTTTTTTCTCCAGAAAGAATGCGAGATGAACAACAGCAAGTCAGTAATGAGTTCGGCTGTTTTTCCATCGAAGGGACTGACCAAAGCCAGCTACCTGGTGGCGGAGAAGATAGCCAAAGAAAAGAAACCGTACACTATTGCGGGTAAGTTTTTTTGTCTTTTTCTTAAAAGTATTTCACTGCATGTGGCGGTTTGTAGGTTCATAAAGTAATACATGGCGCTGTAAGTAGAGTTAAATTTAGTTTTTCATTTCGTCTTTAGAATATTGATGTGTCGGGTTCTTTCTTACTATTACTCGTGCCATGTATACGTTGGTATATCACAACTTCATACGTTTTATTGTTTGTTGCAATGCAGCCATTCTTAAACTTTGCCTCTTTTTTAAAAGTAAGAACGGCAATCACATCGTACATGTTGAATTTTTATAATGCTTTGGAACAGCGGTTCTTAACCTGGGTGTCGTGACGTACGCTGATACGCGAACAAAATACTGTGTGGTATGTACCTTTGTTAGGTTCCTAAAAATGGGCTTGTAGCGGCTACCGCTGGGTTTTCACAATCGCCTTGCACCTACCAAGGACGCGGAGCGATCATCATGCCGGACTCGTCCAGGACGCCCGGGCAGGCCCGCGCTCAACTTGCCAGGCCTCGGCCGGGACGCCCGGGCATGTCCGGGCACGCCCGGCCACGCCCGCCCTCGACTTGCCAGGCCGTGGCCAGGACGCCCGCCATGCCCCCTCTCGCCGTTCCCGGGCAAACGCTCCGGAATAATGTGTGTATATATATTGCTGCCCGATAAACGGGCTTTTGAGAGAGTATCTGAGCTGTTTTGTTTGAATAAAGCAACTCGGACGAATTCCAGCTTTTTGTCGCGTCCATTCTTCCGATCGACGTGGGAGCACGGCTCCTTCATTGGTGACCTACCGACATGGACACGGCAGTTGCCCTCAAACTGCCTACCTTCTGGGAGGCTCACGCGGCGGTTTGGTTCGCACAGGCGGACTCCCTGTTCGCCCTGCGAGGCATCACGGCCGACGACACCCGCTTCCACCATGTGGTAGCAGCGCTCGGTGCAGCCACCGCGGCCCACGCCCTGAGCCTCCTCGAGAGCCCGCCAGCCGCTGACAAATACGGCGTGATTAAAATGCTCCTCCTCGACGCTTTCGCCCTCCCATCGGCGGAACGCGCACGGCGCCTGCTCGACCTGCCCGAGCTCGGCGACACGCGCCCGTCCGAGTGAATGGACGACATGCTTTTGCTGCTCAGCAAGCACTCTCCGGCATTCCTGTTCCGGGAGCTGTTCCTCCGTCAGCTGCCTAGCCCGGTATGCCTCGCCCTGGCAAGCACGACGATCACGGATCCCCGTGCCCTCGCCAGGGAAGCCGACAAGATCTCCGCGGCAGGCCAACGCATTGCAGCAGCGACCTGGGGCCCACCGCCGTCCGACGCAACACCCATGGGGCCCGAGCACCCGGCACGGTCGACGACCGAACTGCCGACGCAATCGGCGACCGCTACGCCGAGCCGACCACCTCCAGCACGACGACCGGGGCCTCCACCTGACCAAGCGTGGTGTTACTATCATGCCAGGTTTGGACAGAAGGCCTGGACATGCCGACCCCCGTGCACCTTCGGCATGCCGGGAAACAGCCGGGCCGGCGTTCATTACCAGCCATGAGCGCCGGCCACACGGGCAAATTACTGTTCATCACGGACAAAGCGTCCGGACGGCGCTTCCTGTGCGACACCGGCGCCCAACTGAGCGTCATACCCGCCTCTGACCAGGACAGGCAGTCCGCGGTTTGCGGCCCCTCCTTGGTTGTGGCCAACGGATCGGCCATCCGGACCTTCGGCCCGCGCAACGTCACCCTCTGCTTCGGCGGCCAACGCTTTACTTGGACGTTTGTAACCGCAAACGTGCCCATGGCTCTGCTAGGCGCCGACTTCCTCTGCGCACACGGACTGCTGGTGGACGTCCAACGGCGTCGCCTAATCAACGCCGAAACCTTCAGCTCCCTGGTATGCACATTGAGCAGCTCCGCTCCGACCGAGCTGGCATGCGCCCTCCCGGCGGCGAACTAGTTTGCTTGCCTGCTCACGGAGTTCCCGACCCTCACGCGGCCGACGTTTTCGGCCGTCGCAGTACGACATGGGATCGAGCACCACATACCAACCACGGGCCCGCCGGTCTACGCCAGAGCCCGCCGCCTCGACCCAGCCAAGCTCGCCGTGGCCAAAGCCGAGTTCGACGCTTTAGAACACCTCGGCATCGTGCGGCGCTCCGATAGCGCGTGGGCTTCGCCACTACACATCGTCCCAAAGCCAGGGGGCGGCTGGCGCCCATGTGGCGACTACCGCCGTCTTAACGACGCTACCACCCCCGACAGGTATCCGATCCCGCACATCCAAGACTTCTCCGCCCGTCTGGCGGTACGGGTCATTTTTTCAAAAATCGACCTCATACGGGGATATCACCAGGTACCTGTCAGGGCGGCCGACGTCCCTAAAACGGCCGTCATCACGCCGTTCAGCTTATTCGAATTCCTACGGATGCCGTTTGGTCTCAAGAATGCGGCTCAGGCATTCCAGCGCTTGATGGACGGCGTGCTGCGTGACCTGCCGTTCCTCTTCGTTTACCTGGACGACATCCTCATCGCCAGCACGTCCCGGGCCGAGCACCTCCTCCACCTCCGTACACTGTTCGGGCGCCTCAGCGAGCACGGCCTCATCGCCAACCCGGCCAAATGCCACTTCGGCACGACGGCCGTTGATTTTTTGGGCCACCACATCACCAAGAACGGGGCTGTGCCGCTGCCAACCAAGGTCGAGGCCATCACCACGTTTCCGCGTCCCCGCTCCATAAAGGCCCTGCAGGAATTCCTGGGAATGGTGAATTTCTATCACCGCTTCGTGCCCCGCGCTGCTCAACTCATGCGGCCCCTCTACGAAGCCCTCCGGGGCAAGCCGGCCAAGCACGACATCGTCTGGTCCGCAGCAATGGACGCGGCCTTCCAAAGCTCAAAGCGGGCCCTCGCCGACGCAACACTGCTCGCTCACCCGGTGCTCAACGCTCCCATCGCCCTCACCACGGATGCCTCCGACTACGCGGTGGGCGCCGTACATGAGCAATGGGTGAATGGGGTTTGGCAGCCACTCGCTTTTTTCAGCCGGCAGCTCCGGGCCGAACGAGCTCAAATACAGTACGTTTGACCGTGAGCTCCTCGGTCTACACCTGGCCGTTCGCCATTTCCGCCACCTCCTGGAGGGCCGACCCTTCACGGCGTTCGTCGACCACAAGCCGTTTGTTTACGCAATGGC
Source organism: Myxine glutinosa (assembly GCF_964187855.1). Classification (NCBI taxonomy): domain Eukaryota; kingdom Metazoa; phylum Chordata; class Myxini; order Myxiniformes; family Myxinidae; genus Myxine; species Myxine glutinosa. Next base: position 247,553,910 of record NC_136261.1, read on the forward strand.
CAAGGTCACGGAGCCGTGGTCGGCCCGCCAACAGCGCCACTTCACCGCCGTGTCGGAGTTTACCACGGACATCCGGCACGTCGCCGGCAAAAACAACGCCGTGGCCGACTGTCTTTCTCGGGCCAGCGCGAACGCGGTCCACCTCGGCGTGGACTTCGCGCTTATGGCGGTGGACCAAACCACCGACACCACGGTGCAAGCCCTCCGGGCGGCGGACACGGGCCTCCGCCTGGCCGACATCCCCTTCGCGGACACTGTCCTGCTCTGCGACGTCTCCCAAGGCCAGCCTCGCCCCATCGTGCCCGTTACCTGGCAACGCCGCATCTTCGCCTCCCTCCACGGCCTTTCCCACCCGGGCCGGAAAGCTTCCCAGAAGCTGGTGTCGGCGCGATTCGTCTGGCACGGCCTTCGACGGGACGTCCGCGATTGGTCCAGCACCTGCACAGCCTGCCAACAGGCCAAGGTCCACCGACACACCGAGGCCCCGCTGGCACCTTTCACCGTGCCCGAACGACATTTCGACCACGTCAACGTGGATCTGGTGGGCCCCCTCCCCCCATCACGGGGGTTCACACACCTGCTTACCATGGTGGACAGGACCACCAGGTGGCCGGAGGCCGTTCCCCTCGTCTCCACCACCACCGCCGATGTGGCGCAGGCTTTCATCGCCACCTGGGTCGCCCGCTTCGGCGCACCGGCGGACATCTCGTCAGACCGCGGACCACAGTTCACCTCCGAGCTGTGGGGCGCGGTCGCCCGCAACCTGGGGGTCAAGCTCCACCGTACTACGGCCTACCACCCCCAAGCCAACGGGTTGTGCGAGCGATTCCACCGCTCCATGAAGGCCGCACTCATGGCCGGCCTTCAGGACGGCGGTTGGGCCGACCGGCTGCCGTGGGTCCTTTTGGGCCTCCGCACGGCCCCCAAGGAGGACCTCCGGGCATCCACCGCCGAACTTGTCTACGGCCAGGTGCTACGCATCCCTGGCGAGTTCGTGCCCGACGCTACCAGTCCCTGGTCCGCAGCTCGCCAGCGCTCGGACCTCCAGGAGGCCGCCCGACGGTTTGCCCCCGTGCCAACATCCCACCACGGTGACCCCCAGTCCTACGTCCCCCCAGCACTTCACACAGCGGAGTATGTTTTTGTGCGTCATGATGCACATCGGGGGCCACACCGGCCGCCGTACGATGGGCCCTTCCGGGTCCTGCGACGGGACGACAAGTCATTCGTCATCGACATCGGCGGCAAGTCGGACCGGAATGCGGTGGACCGCCTCAAGCCGGCGCACGTGGACATCGACCAACCGCCATGGTTGGCCCTTCCGCCGCGGCGAGGCCGCCCCCCGTCCACGGTGCCCCCCACTCGACCGCCCACCACCACACCGGACCCCCCCCCCCCACGACCCGCCAGGGGTCGCTTCGGCCGGGTCATCAGGACCCCCCTCAAATTGACCCTGCCGGTGCAAGTCGATTCTGGGGGGACGTGTGTAGCGGCTACCGCTGGGTTTTCACAATCGCCTTGCACCTACCAAGGACGCGGAGCGATCATCATGCCGGGCTCTTCCAGGACGCCCCGGCAGGCCCGCGCTCAACTTGCCAGGCCTCGGCCGGGACGCCCGGGCATGCCCAGGCACGCCCGGCCACGCCCACCCTCGACTTGCCAGGCCGTGGCCAGGACGCCCGGCCACGCCCCCTCTCGCCGTTCCCGGGCAAACGCTCCGGAATAATGTGTAGATATATATTGCTGCCCGATAAATGGGCTTTTGAGAGAGTATCTGAGCTGTTTTGAGACTTGAGCTGTTTGAGCTGTTTTGAGTTTGAAAACACCTGAGCTGTTTTGTTTGAATAAAGCAACTCGGACGAATTCCAGCTTTTTGTCGCGTCCATTCTTCCGATCGACGTGGGAGCAGGGCTCCTTCAGGCTCAACAAATTGATATGCTATTTATGACCCCTTCATGACCCCCGAAAACCCCCAAACGACCCCCAGGTTAAGAACCGCTGCCTTGGAACAAAATCAAGATTAATGATAAAGTGAAAGAAATGTTCATGTGTTATTTTATTTATCTTGTATTGCAGAGCAACTCATCCTGCCATTCGCCAAGGCGATGTGCAGAGAAGTGTTGGAGAGACGGCGGCTTCCAAGATAAGCAGCACCACTCCGCTTTCTGCCGACACGATTCGCCGACGGATAATAGACATGGGCGAAGACATCGAGCACCAGCTGTACGCAAACCTAGAGGCCAACAAGTTTGTCATCCAGTTGGACGAGTCAATGGACATCGCACAGAAGGCGTTTATCCTCATCTTTGCTCGTTATCGGCGATGATTTTATGGAGGATCTTCTGGCATGTGACGAGCTGCAGACCAAGATCACAGAAATATTCGCAGTCGTCAACAAACACATCGCATTGCATCGCCTCAGGTGGGAATTTCCTGATGCTATTCACGACGACGTGGATGTGTGCGGCAGGTTTCACAACGGTGACATATCTGAAGTCCAAGTATCGAAACAAACTGGAGACAGTGGCCCTGTGCGCCGACCTGGGAATCGCATTGTCGCCGCTTCAAAGCCGAATCGATGATCTCGGAGCCAATATGCAAAGTCAACCATCGCATGATGTGGATAATCCACATCGACAATGATGCTAACGGAACATTTGAATTAGGCTTGTAAGTTTCACTTTCGGGTTTAATCAGTGAAAGTTGTTTATTTAATGTTGTTCATGATAACGGAACATTGAACCTGGATATAAGTTCAGATACCTATCGGGTTTTTTCAGTAAAAGTTATTCTTGTTTTGTTTATCAGTTCAAGTTACATTTTAAGTTCATCATCTATTCACGATGAAGATTAAAATAAAGTTCAAACACCTTATCTTGGCGTGTCACTTTAATATAATCAAAGTTTTATTCTATTTCACAAAAGATACACCGCCAATGAATGTTGTGAGATTCATCTTCATCTTCATTTTCATCTTCATCATTAAATCTTCATCTTCTTCATTAAATCTTCATCCGGATTCACCTCTTCCGAAGCTGCGAAAAAGGCAGGGAGTTTACACCTGATTGGCTGACAATAATATCAAGTGGGCGGTGTCTGTGATCGAAGTCGCTGCTCATTCTCAAGGGGGGCGTGGTCTCTCGCTCTCTCTCCTCATGGTCGTGGAGATCCGTACAAAATAAGGACAGTGTTTGGTATGATTGTCGTCAATTTGCTTTATTGTTCAATGACGAATTGTACTACTGTACAAAGATGATGAACCGAACCCTTACCAAAATATTAACGTCAAAAGCAATCGATATTTCCGTGACGGTTTGTGGGGGTGGGGGGGGGGGGGGAGGGGCTCCATGGGTCGTGACTGGATGCCTGGGTTTTTATTGGGTCCTGGGCTAAAAAGGTTGCGGAACGCAGGTTTAGTCGATGTATTCCCGTTGTGGTGTCTCCCCATTTACAACGATCTTTCCTTCAATCTCCCTTTCGGTCTGTCCGTTCCACGCCACGAGCAGTTCATTCCCACCTCCGATTGTTCAATTCTTTACTCTTTCATTTTTGGTAATTATCATCCATCCAAACTCATACCGGCAACCGAAGCCCCCAAAGTAACAATTAATTACCAACAATCCTCCAGATCGGGCGTCTTACCTTCTTGTACTTGTACCTTCGTGATGCGGGGAACACCCCAAATACACGCCTTTCAAACAAACCTTTCTTTTCACTCGAACCAAATGCAGGGAGCACGAGGCCGGATCTTTCAGGCACACCAAGTGCTGTACAAAGAAGTGGCACGCCAAGTCGTGCGATATGCATACTGTATAAGGAACATTCCCGTGGGAGGGAAGAGGTGGGAGACACCCTTACCGCTTTATTTGTGAGGTGCAGGAGAGGGTTTTGTTGAAAGCTGCCTTACACACTGGGAATTTCCATGGCCTCATTGTGGGTCCCTCCCCCCTTCATGTGCGCACCAATGGAGAATTCTGCATTAGGCTGACAGACGATTGCATGGGCTGTGCTCGCCTGGAAGCCACGCCCTGCATGGAAAGTATAAAGGGCAGAAGGCAGCTGAATTTGGGGTGGTGCTGGTGAGCTGTGGTGAGCTGCAGTGGTGCTGAGCTGCCGTGGTGGTGAGCTTCCTTGGGGTGCCTCAGAACGAGCTCGGCAGTCACGAGTTGCTCGAAGGTTCACCTGCAGGGAATGAACCACTCTGGGTCACGTTCGTCTGCTGGAACGTGCAGTGACACCACTCCGACATTAACACTGCATCACCCCCTCATTATAACTTCCTCCCCCCACCTGTATTATTTGGCCCCATCCAGACCCGCCTGGCTAGTTAAGGTGAGCCTGGAGTCGTTCCCATACTCCTGCCTCTTTCGTTGTCTCTGTTTGTAATTAAGATCCTATAGGGATACTAAGGATAAGTCTGCTCTTTCGGGGCTTTTTACTTTGTTTTTTGTTGAAGATACATTCCCTTTTGCCTCTGATTTTGCTTCGTTAATAAAGAGCTATAAATAAAGTGTTTTTCACCAATGCTTTGTGATAAATACTCGTGCATTTCCCATCTGCTTCGTCCTTGCCCTTTCTTCCATTGATCCGACATAAAGGTGTACGTAGTTGATAGCCAGGAGTTCTACCCCACTGTTTCGCTTCGGTAATGTTTTGCCAGTGTTTACTCAGTTTCCTCGGCCGTAGTAGTAATAGGAGGTGAAGGCCGGGTGAATGTTAAGGGCATGGTCATTAGCCAAGGTCATTGGGTTACCAACAGATAACACAACATGAAGGTGTTGTGTTAGACACAAATATCTCAACCAGCATCCACGGTTGCTCAACAACCCAATGGGCCGTGGAGTTAGCCGTAGCCTGGTGGCCTAAGGTCCAGAAGAAAGTCCGAGAATAGCTTGGAGAAAATGCCAAAAAATAGAAAGTAAAGGACATTCAAAAAATATCGTTGTTTATGCTGGACGACCCACGTGCTCTTCGGAGGAACCAAGTGATGCTCTGAAAAGTTCATATAAAGGGGCACCAATTTGATTTGTACAGCTGCATGAAGAAGTAAATGTATTTTAACCTTTGTATTTTAACCTTTTTATGCAACTGTGTATATGTATATGTGTATATATATATATATATATATATATATATATATATATATATATATATATATATATATGTATATGTGTTTATATGTACATATGTTGATGAATATCTCAACTTTCTGAGATATCATGCTCAGACAGACAGACGAAAAATGACTCAGAGCGACACTTGGCAAAACAGAACAAAGTAGAATGGCACTCAGTGGAGCATTCTTTTGACCTCAAAAATAATTAGTGGTTGAATACAATGACCTGACAAGCAAATGGTTTTCAAAGTTTAAGTTAATCAGATGAAAATTGACAATTTGGCCTATGTTGACCTTTTGGCCGATGTTGATTTCAAAAATAGTTAGTGGTTGAATTCAGCAAGCTGATATGTAAATACTATTCACATTTCAAGTCAATCGGATGAACATTGAGGATTTTAGAAATTCAAAAAAATATGGTTGACCTTTGGCCTATATTGACCTTTTGGCTGACGCTGATCTCAAAAATAGTTGGTGGTTGAATTCAGTTAGCCGACATGGAAATGCTATTCAAATTTCAAGTCAATCGGATGAAAATTGAGGATTTTAGAAATTTGAAAAAAGGTGGTTGACATTTGGCCTATGTTGACCTTTTCACCCTTTGACCTCAAAAATATATAGGAATTTGTCAGACCACGAACTCTACCATTTGGTGGTTTCGTGAAGATCAGTTAAAAACTAAAACCTGTAGTCAAGTATAAGTGAGCGGACAGACAAACACACAAACCGGAGTGATCAACAAACTTGCAAAAAATCCCCCCTCCCCCCCCCCCCCCACCCCACCCCACCCCACCCACTCCAAGTAATAAACTGCCTCAAATGCAATACCCTCTCCTCTGGCGAGGGTAATAACACAGACAGTGCATTTGTGCTTTGAGGACATTTCTGTTGGAACCCTTCACAACTTCAGGTTTCATGAAAAACAAAGGCAGGAGTCTTCTTCTGATAAACAATTTTACAACAAGGGTGTTCTCCCAATATCACACACGGCAATGAAACATGGACAACAGCAAAGATTTAGTATACATTGGTGTTCAAACTGCCATGCAAAGATGCCATCTGAGCAAAACCAAAAGGGGACAAGAAAAACAACTAAATCAGAGAGAAAACAAAATTCCTAAACACTGGTCACAATCAAAAAACTCAAATGGAACTTGGCTGGACACATGGCAAGGACAGACAATAACTGCAAACTGGCAACCGAACGAAGACAATGAAAGAAGCACAATGAGATCCAAGATCAGATTGAGAGATTACGTTCTGTTACCATTTGAGTTTTTGGCGTCAGATTTTCAACAATTCTCTATTATGAGAATATGGAGAACCTGATAAATAAATTTTACATTTTTTCAATAAGCTGTCATTTTCTTAAAACTTGAGCAGATGGGGTTAGAATGTTGAGATTCTTGTTGTCTTTTGGCAGCAATTTGCAGTCATTGTTGTAGACATTCTGGTGACAGCCAGCCGTATGGCTTTCATCAAGGGGTGTGGGGTGCTGGCTGGTTGTCAGGGGTTACAGATGGTATTCTGAGGAATTGTGCTGCATATACCCAAAGGGCTGTATGTTTTCAAGACTGCTTTCTCCTTACTTGTTCACTGAATACCCTGCCTCCTGCTGAGGATCGCTTACAAAGAGGGCACGTTCAACCCAGCATGAGTAAAGCTATGTGAATTTATCAAACCTTTATCAGCAAAACTTTTCCCAGTCAGAGCATTTTTTATGCGAGCACTCCAGCGTGGTTTGCACGACGGAAGCTCAAGCTTCGTTGAGTAATAAAATCCTTGTCACAAATAAAACATTTGTAAGGATGGTATTGTTGGTTGTTATCTCCATATGCGGGTTTTATGAGGTGGGAGGAAGTTCTCCCAGAATCCAAAATCTCCACCTTTTTCGGTAAAGAATCATTATTCATGAACCAGTTTGTGAAACTTCATTCTCATAGTTTTGTTCCAAGGGCTCGTTTTAGAATTCTCACTGAACCTCTGACACCCTCCACCTGCAGTTTGTTTGTCGTGATATTCCCTGGAATGGTTTTTAAGTACTCAGTTCGGGTTTTCTTGATCATCTGGATTCCCTGTTGCTCTGACTATCACTGGTACAATTTCAGGTTTCTTCAATTGCGAAATCCACTTCACATCATTTTTCCTATCCTGGTATTTCAGATTTCAGCTCTCTTGTATGGATCTTCATATGTGATATCAAACTGTCTTTTCGAGAGAAACCTTTATCACATATCGAGCATTTGTGAGGACGCTCTCCTGTATGGATCCTCACATGTAATTTCAAATGACCTTTTTGAGAGAAACCTTTATCACATATCGAGCATTTGTGAGGACGCTCTCCTGTATGGATCCTCATATGTAATTTGAAATGACCTTTTTGAGAGAAACCTTTATCACATATCGAGCATTTGTGGGGTCGCTCTCCTGTATGGATCCTCACATGTAATTTCAAACTGCCTGGAAGTGAGAAACCTTTATCACATATCGAGCATGTGTGAGGACGCTCTCCTGTATGGATCCTCATATGTAATTTCAAATTGCCTTTTTGAGAGAAACCTTTATCACAAATGGAGCATTTGTAAGGACACTCTCCGGTATGGATCCTCATATGTAATTTCAAATCGCCGCTTCGAGAAAAACCTTCATCACATATCGAGCATTTGTGAGGACGCTCTCCTGTATGGATCCTCAAATGTAATTTAAATTGGTGTTTTTCAGAGAAACCTTTATCACAAATGGAGCATTTGTAAGGACACTCTCTGGTATGGATCCTCATATGTAATTTCAAATCGCCGCTTCGAGAGAAACCTTTATCACATATCAAGCATTTGTGTGGACGCTGTCCTGTGTGGATCTTCATATGCCTTTTCAAACTGCTGTTACAAGAGAAATCTTTTTCACAGACGGAGCACTTGTGGGGGCGTTTTCCAGTGTGTATCGTCATGTGCATTTTCATGTTACTCCTTGAAGCAAAATCCATTCTGCACACATTACACTTACAATGTATTCGCCTTTGTTGACCCTTATTGTTTGTTTAATTTAATATTAATCTTGGTGTTGCGAGGCCAAGACATGCACTTGTATTTTATAGAAAGCGAGTCTTGATTTCATGATTGTTTCTTCAAAAAAGGCTTCTTCCTCAGTGCCAAGCTGTGACTGGACCTTATTTGTCCCAAATTTCTTCTGGTTTGTTCTACAGAAACAAAGAACACATTTCCTTTTCTTTGTCAAAACCAAAATGCAAAATATTTAACACTTCTCCGAAAATTATATATTTTCTCAACACAAAATATTGTATGTTAATTTTTTACGTTTCCACTCACCAGTTGCAAAACAGGAAGCACTTCCATTTGTCATGTCAATACCATCTGATCCTTCCTTTGCAGAAGCACATTTTGAATCTTCTGTGACAGATAAATCGTTGTTGTGTTGTCTGCCTTCTACATTTACAGAATAGACATCACCTGTGTACAAGTCAGGGTCAGTCTTTTGCAGGGAAATGAGATGGAGAACCATCTTGAGAGTTCATAGAACATGTTACTTCATGGAATGTATACTTCAATTTAAATGCAATAATGAAGTTTGAGATTGGTTAAAAGAAAAATTCCGGATATTAAGCGCAATTGAGGTCGTCTTCTACGCCACCCTATTTCACATGTTCAAGTACTGCTAAACTGGAGGTTCGTGGAACGAACAAGCAGGCCATTTGTGTTCGGCAGGGTTAAAGTATTTAATTCAATTTAAATAAAATAAAGATTGAAAAAATTAACTCCACTCTACTCTGAAGACTGAACTCTCAAACCTGTCTCCCTCCTCCAAGTCCTGGTGGCATCTGGTCAAATCTGTTTCTGCTGTTTGTTCCCCTTCCATGCCCTCCCTTACCTCATACGGCCACACACCTGACTTTGCACCTGAAAAAGCTGAATGCCTCAACTCCGTGTTTGCCTCAAAATGTTGTGTCCCAAACCCATCGCACTCTGTACCCACCTTAACCAGTCATACCCAGCTGCCTCCAGACTCTGTGCCCTTCTCTCCCAACAAGGGGGAGAAGTTTGTCAATTCTCGACTCTGATTCCGCAACTGGCCCAGACAGCATCAGCCCACGGGTCCCCAAATCCTGCGCTGCCGTGCTATCACACTCTCTCTCTGGTCTCTTCACCCTCTCTTTTGCTCAAGGTCATCTGCCATCTGCTTGGAAATCAGCCAACATTACCGCTTTACAAAAAAAATGTGCAAAAAGAGATCCCTGCAACTGCAGACCAATGAGCAACAACAACAACAGGCATTTTAAAAGGCCATTTTCCCAACAAGAGTGGGGGTTAGCCTTGCGGTCCCCATGACAATGTTCTCCATTTTGCCCTATTTTCTGCATCTCCCCTTGTTAACCCCCTGGCCCGCATTTCTTCTTCGACCATCTTTAGCCAAGTCTTTCTCGGTCTTCCCCGTCCTCTACTTCCTTCCACATTCATTTCCATCAATCTTCTCAACCAGTCACTTTCATCCTTCCTCAACACATGACCAAACCATCTCAAACTGTTTCTCTTCACAGCATCCATCACAGGCTCTATTCCCATCATCTTTCGCAATTCATCATTTGGCTTCCTCTCTCTCAACAATACTCCACACATCCACCAAACCATTCACATTTCCACCCTTTCCAGCCTTCGTTGCTGTTCTACGTTCATTACCCATGTCTCGCTCCCATAAATCATAACACTTCAACCACATGCAGCATTCACCTTTCCCTTCAGCTTCAACGACACTCCCCTCCTCGTCAGCACGCCACTCAGTTACCGAAACTTCTTCCATGCACATCTCACTCCAGCAACCTTTGCCGAGTCTGATCCACCTTCTCCATTCAGCATGTCTCCTAGGTAACAAAATGTTTTCACACCTTCCAGCTTCATGCCGTCTCCAAGATCCAACTCAACATTTCCTCCATCTGCAGCTCCCTCTGTGCACACCTTACACTTGAATGTAGCTGCCACACTGGTTAATGACCCTCTCAAACCACTACATTTTTGATGAACCCACTCAGCGCACATTGTACAATGAATTGAGTTCACTCCGACACCCTTCCTGCACATAGCACATGGCCACTTCCCATTTCTTTCCACATTACCACATGCTTTACCACTTGCCATCACCTTTGTTTTTCCGATATTCACCTTCAGACCTTTCGTCTCCATACATTCCTTCCACTTGTTCATCTTCTCCTTCAGTCCATCCATACTTTCTGCAATCAACACCAGATCATCTGCATACAACAACTCTCACGGTAAACCCTCCTTTACGTTCTGAGCCAACACCTCCATCACAGCTACAAATAGTAGTGGACTTAGTACCGACCCCTGATGCACTCACACCTTCACCTCAAACTCACCACTGTTCCCGTCCTTCGTCCTTACAGCTGTGCACGCTCTTTTGTACATTGCCATCACTACTCTGATCAACCATTCCTCCACTCATAACTTCCTCAATGCCCATGTCACTTCACGTGGAACCCTATCGAATGCTTTCTCCAGATCAACAAACCCAAGAAAAAACTTCTTCCTCTTCTCCATGTACTTCTCCTGCAACTGCCTCACAATAAAAAGTGCATCTGTCGTTCCTCTTCCTAGCATAAATCCAAACTGCATTTCGTCAATCTTCACTTTCTTCCTTATCCTCCTCTCCAACACCCTTTCCAATACCTTCATTCCAGGCTCCAATAACGTTATCGCTCAATACGAGCCACAGTCCAGAGGGTCACCTTTCCCCTTGTATAGAGGGACGAGGGTACTCAGTTCCCAATCCACTGGAATGCAGCCTTTTCACCACCAGATTACAGATCTCTGTCATTCTCTTCACACTCCCAACTTCCTGCTGCCTTCAACATATTTCCCACAACTCCCGTCGGCCCTCCCGCTTTTCTACTCTTCATTGCTTTAATCGCTTCCTCAACTTCCTTCTCGGTTATTTTCTCTGCCGGTCCTAAAACTGGGTTACTCTCGATGTTGCCATCCCATTCATTCTCTGCATTCAACAGTATTTCCATATATCTCTTCCATCTTCCTTTAATTCCATCTGGGTCCACAACGATTTGTCCCACTTCATCCTTCAAGCAATTCACCCCCATCACATCACACCTCTTTCGCTATCTGCTTTGCCATCCTGAATACCGCTCTCTGACCCTCTTCCAAATCCAAGCGTTCTCCGAACATTTTCCGACATGCCTCCTGCGCCTTTGCTACCTCTTTCTTTGCAGCCTTCTTGGCTGCCTTATAAGTTTCATGCTCTTCCTTTTCTGCCCCCGTACGCTTCGCCTTCTGCCACTCCTTGAACTTCTTCCTCTTCTCGTCAATCTTCTTTCGAACTTCATCATCCCACCACCATGTTTGCCAGTGCCTTGGTGGTCCTTTTGTCCATCCACATACCTCACCAACGGCTCCCAACAGACTTTCTTTCATTGACATCCAACCACTTTCAAGCTCAACCACATCATCCTCACCCATACTCAGCCTCTCTTTTAATGCCTCCCTCACTGTCACCTCTTTCAACCTCCACACCTTCATTCTCGGTTGGAACTTCACCCGCCGAGCTCTCCTCGCACCTGTCAACCTTATGTCGCAGACAACCAAGTGGTGCTGTGAAACAGCCTCCTCCCCCGGGATCACCTTTGTGTCCCGGAGGTGCCCCCTATCTCGCCTACGCACCATCAGGTAGTCAACGGTTGTCGTCGACCCACCTGACGTGTATGTAACAAGCTTATTATCCTCTTTCTGGAACTGAGTATTACAAATCAACAAATCAGCTCCATCAGCAAACTCCAAAATCCTTTCACCTTCTCCATTTCTCACACCATATCTGTAACCCCCATGAACTCCCTCAAAACCGTCCATACTCCTTCCCACATGTCCATTTAGGTCTCCTCCTACCACAACAACTTCCTTATCTTTCACGTTTTCCACCAGCTTCTCTATTGCACACCAGAACTTGTCCTTCTCTTCATCGCTCCGACCAACCTGCGGAGCATATCCCGAGATGACGCTCACCAAGAGCTTTCCAATCATCATTTTCACCATCATCAACCTTTCACTCACTCTCGTCACACTCACCACACTGTCTACAAACTCTTCAGAAAACAGGACACCAACACCATTCACGCCTTCTGGGCACCCTTGCCACACAAACTTGTATTTCTGTCCCTGCCTGCCCTTCACCATTCTCACACCACTTCCCTTCCATCTTGTCTCCTGCACACAACATATGTCCACTCTTCTTCTGACCAATACTTCCACCACTTCTCCTGATCTCCCTGTCATTGTCCCTACATTCCACGTCCCAAACCTCAGAAACCGATCTCCACGTAGGGCATCAGACTTTTCGTCGTCATAAATGGAGTGATTTCCACCCTTGCTTCGATCGGGTTCCCCACCTTGAGTTTTGATGAGAGGGAGTGGGGTCCCCCACGGGGTACTTCGGGCTGTACCCTGCCCATATCTCGTTGTAATTGTCATGGTTCTCTTTTTGAGGCAATGTTTTTATGGCCGGATGCCCTTCCTGATGCCAACCCTTTTAGTCGCCTCTTACGACACGCAGGGATACGGTGTACCTATTCTAAACCGGGGTACACACTGGTACAGGGGTACATTGCAGACCAATGAGCCGACTCCCTATAATCAGCAAGGTCATGGAATCCATCATCGCTTCTGATAATAAATAAATCCTTCCTAGTCTCCAAAGGCTTGATCTGTGATCATCATTTTGGATTAAGACCAGGCCACTCCAATTGGGACATGCTGCTTCTGCTGTCTCAACAATGGATTGAGGCCTCAATGCTGAACAGGAAATCAGAGCTGTCTCCCTTGACATATGTCATGCATTTGATACGTTCAGTCACCCTGTCCTGCTCACCAAACACTCCTCTTATGGTATCCAAGGAAATCTCCACCCATGGCTTGTGGAGTTCCTCTCCAGTCGTAGTAAACGTGTGGCCCTGAATGGAATTCTCTCATCTCCCCTTCCTGTTAAGGCTGGAGTTCCTCGAGGCAGTGTTCTGGGCCCTGTGCTTTTTCTGGTATTCATTAATGAGCTGTGCAACTCTCTGAAAAATCCTCTCTATCTTTTTGCTGATGACTCCACCCTCTGCTGCTACTTATCTCAACGCCGAGATTGACAGGCAGCAGCCTCTTCACTCTCTGCAGACGGGATAAAATCACAACACAACACAACAACATGCATTTTAAGGCCATGTTCCCTGCTAGAGCGGGGGTTAGCCTCACTGGTCACACGGGATACGGGATAAAGTCACAAACTGGTCAAAAAAGTGGAACATGTCATTCAATCCTGACAAATCTCACATCCTCACTATTTCTTTTTGTAAAGACCATCTGGAAAACCGCTGTAACTCAAGCTTTTGGGTCGCACTATCTGCTATGATCTTTCCTGGGAAAACCACATTTCCAAGCTGGCCTCCAAAGGCAGTCGCCGACTGGGCATCCTTCGTCGTGTGAAGTTCTTCATTGGCACGACTGAGCATCTCACCATAAACAAGGCTTTCAACCACAACTTGATGGAGTACTGCTCTCCCCTCTGGGCTGTTGCTGCTGCCTCACACCTCTCAGCTTCATGCTGTAGAAACCAAAGCTTTTAGAATTATTGGCATCTCCCTTGATGAAGCTGATTCTGAGGGCCTTTCACTCTCTCTGCAGGCAGGTCGGTAGTCTTTGTGTTCTACTGATTCCTCTCTGGTCAAGCTCCTACAAAAAAATAGTTGGTGGGTGAATTCAGTCAGATGATATGAAAATCTTGTTCAAATTTGAAGTCAATCAGATGAAAATTGGGGATTTTATTAATTTGAAAAAGTGGTTGACCTTTGGCCAATGTTGGCCTTTTGGCCTACACTAATCTCAAAAATAGTTAGTGGTTGAATTCAGTAAGCTATGTAAATCCTAATCAAATTTAAAGTCAAACGGATGAAAATTGATGATTTTAGAAATTTGAAATTGTTGTTGACCTTTTGGCCTTCGCTGATCTCAAAAATAGTTCGTGGTTGTATTCAGTTAACCGACATATAAATCCTCTTCAAATTTCAAGTCAATCGGATGAAAGTTGAGGATTTTAGGAAAAATCTTTTAAAAGTGGTTGACCTTTGGTCAATGTTGACCTGTTGACCTTAAAAATATAAAGGAGTTTTTCAGACCACGAACTCTACCATTTGGTGAAGTTTTGTGAAGATCAGTTAAAAACTGTAACCTGTAGTCAAGTATAAGTGAGCGAACACACAAACCAGTGATCAACAAACTTGCAAAAAAAAAAAAAAAAAAAGCCCAAGTAACAAACATGTTATTATGTAGAAGTGCAGATTATTAACTTTTTACATCCCGATTTACACACCTGTTACGGATCGTTGTGCAGGTCTGACCCCATCCTCTTCGCACCAACACTCGTTTAAAGGTATATCGGTGTTTTGCACGAACAGGACCAGAACCTTCCAAGTTATGAAACAATTAGAACACTCATTTCAAAAGACCTTTCGGCACGCTCAAAGTGCAAAATGGAACATCCTTCTCAAAATGTAACCACGCTGGTCATAAAAACACTTTTCAAAGAAAATCAAAATATATTTATCATCAATCGCTAGTCTCGTGAAAACGACCTGAGGGCTGGAAGGTGAGGCAGCATCTACCTCTGGCAAGGGATAGGTATCTGTTTCGACCTCGAATGGATCACTGTTATCCAAGGCCTAAAAGAAGCACAAATACCAGAAGATGGATTACCGCACGCGGACCCAGTCTCACATCACGGATAAACATACCAATGGCAATACTGCATCTGTACTTCGTAACGATAGCACGTACGTACCATGGGCCTGCGCCCAAACGATCACACACCACGTGGCAATTAAAAGTACACCAAGCGCTGTAAACACGACACCGGATCGAAACGAGGACGAAAAGAACGCTCACCTCGCAATTTCAAGGAAAATAAATAAAAGAGAAACCAATATGAGGTTAACCGCACACTGCTGTTCGCACCGATGTGCCGAATCTGGAGATTGGAATAAAAACACCTTCTTTGAACGTTAAGGTATGCTTTGACCCAAAATGTTTTTCGGGCGGTGTATAGGCAAAGAAGCGCTACCTCGCATGCTCCCGGAAGTTAATTTTTTTATGAAAACTGCTTGAAAATCGAAATGCCAGGTGGGTGGAGTCAGCCTTCCTAATAATGACGTCGTTGTGGGTGGAGTCAGGCCAGCTGGCCATCCAATGGGTGGAAAGACAGACACAGTTGGACAGAAAACTTCTGCTGCTTTAATATAGACAAACACAATTGCTTGTTTTAGAACGATAACTGTTCTTGTTTAAAATGAAACTTATTTGTAAATGCTATAACATTCACATTACGTATCGATAATAACGATTATATTAAATCGCGGCGTTACGCGCGCTGCTTGCGAGCAAGGAGGAAGCGGACAATCGGTAACTTATAAGCGTCTTTATTTCAGGAGCTCACTGTAACACTAGCGTGCTCCGGGCTGCGCGCCCCGTGTATATCCTCAGGCCACGCCTACCCCTCGGGCGTGGCCGCCGCCCACTTGGTGCGCGGAATGATGTCACCACGCCAGTGGGCTTTCGTGTCCACCACACGCGCCCCCCCAGAATTCCCGCGCACCTGGAGGGCCAGTTTGCGGGGCAAACGGATCACCCGGCCGAAGCGCCCCCTGGCGAACGGCGGCGTCCAGGGTGCAGGGATGCCAGGTGGGATGCCCCTGGCTGCCCCTGGGATGGGTGCAGGACCG
Source organism: Myxine glutinosa (assembly GCF_964187855.1). NCBI lineage: Eukaryota > Metazoa > Chordata > Myxini > Myxiniformes > Myxinidae > Myxine > Myxine glutinosa. The sequence continues at coordinate 247,569,812 of NC_136261.1, forward strand.
GGGGGCGGCGTGGCGGCGGGGCCGGGCGGTGCCGGGGGTCCGCCCGCAGGGGGGCGGCCCCGACGCGGGGTTCGGGCCACTGGCAGTGGATGGTCCACGTCGAGGTGGGCCGGCTTGAGGCGGTCTACAGAAACGCGGTCAGGAGTACCGCCGATGTCCAGGGTGAAGTGCTTCGCCCCGGTCTCCAGCACGCGGAAAGGCCCGTCGTACGGGGGCCGCAGTGGTGTCCGGTGGGCATCGTGGCGGACGAAGACGTACTCCGCCGTGCGAAGCTCCGGGGCGACGTGCGTCGGTGGGTGCCCATGGCGCGTTGGCACCGGGGCGAACCTCTGGGCGGTCTCTTGCAGAGCGGAGCGCTGCTGTGCCGCGGACCATGGTGCCGTGGAATCTGGGAGGAACTCGCCCGGCACCCGCAGCGGTTGCCCGAAGATCAACTCCGCCGCGGATGCGCGCAGGTCCTCCTTGGGCGCCGTCCGGAGGCCCAGCAGGACCCAGGGGAGCCTGTCGACCCAGCCGCCGTCGCGGAGGGTGGCCCGGAGCGCGGCCTTCAATGAGCGGTGAAATCGCTCGCACAGGCCGTTAGCCTGGGGGTGGTAGGCCGTGGTTCGGTGCAGCCAGACCCCGAGCCCCTGTGCGACCGCCCCCCAGAGCTCCGAGGTGAACTGGGGGCCGCGGTCGGACGAGATGTCTGAGGGGGCGCCGAACCGGGCGACCCAGGTGGCGATGAAAGCCTGCGCGACGTCCGCCGCCGTCGTCGATGCCAAGGGCACGGCCTCCGGCCACCGGGTGGTGCGGTCCACCATGGTGAGGACGTGGGTGAAACCCCGCGAGGGGGGCAGAGGTCCCACCAGGTCCACGTGGACGTGGTCAAACCGGCGTTCCGGCACTGTGAACGGGGCCAACGGGGCCTGGGTGTGCCGGTGCACCTTGGCGCGCGAGGCACGTCCTGGCCCAGCCGCGGACGGCCTTCTGGAGGCCATGCCAGACGAACTTGTCGGCGATCAACCTTTGGGAGGCCCTCGCGCCCGGGTGGGACAGGCCGTGGATGGCATCAAACACCTGGCGCTGCCAGCCCGCGGGCACGATGGGGCGAGGCCGCCCGAGGGAGACGTCGCACAAGAGGGCCGCGCCCGCGCCGTCGAACGGCACCTCGGTGACGCGGAGGCCCGTGACGGCGGTCCGCAAGGCCTGGACGTCAGGGTCAGCGGCCTGGTCCGCTGCCATCCGGGCATAGTCGATGCCGAGGTGGACTGTGTGGGCGATGGCCCGGGAAAGGCAATCCGCCACAGGGTTGTCCTTCCCCGCGACGTGCCGGATGTCCGTCGTGTACTTGGACACGGCCGACAGGTGACGCTGCTGCCGGGCCGACCACGGCTCGGTGACCTTGCCCATCGCGAAGATCAGCGGCTTGTGGTCGACGAAGGCCGTGAACGCACGGCCCTCGAGCAGATGGCGGAAGTGCCTGACCGCCAAGTGAAGCCCGAGCAACTCGCGGTCGAAGGTACTGTAACGGCGTTCGGGCGGGCGAAGCTGCCGGCTAAAGAACACCAGCGGTTGCCAAGCTCCACGCACCCATTGGTCGTGCACCGCGCCCACCGCGTAGTCCGAGGCGTCGGTGGTGAGGGCGATCGGTGCATCGGGCGCCGGGTGCGCGAGCATGGTGGCGTTAGCCAAGGCGAGCTTCGCGCCCGTGAACGCTGTGTCCATCTGCTCGGTCCAGGTAACGTCGCCTTTGCCCGGCTTACCTCAGAGAGCTTCGTGCAGGGGGCGCAGGAGCTGGGCGATACGGGGCAGGAACCGATGGTAAAAGTTCACCATGCCCAGGAACTCCTGCAGCCCTCTGATCGTGCGGGGGCGTGGAAACCCCTTCACCGCCTCCACCTTGGCCGGCAGGGGGACGGCTCCGTGCCTGGTGACACGGTGCCCCAGAAAATAGATTACGGCGACGCCGAACCGGCACTTTGCGGGGTTCACAATCAGGCCATGCTGGCCCAGGCGTTCGAAGAGCGTGCGGAGGTGGCGTAGGTGCTCTTCGCAGGATGCGCTGGCGACGAGGATATCGTCCAGGTAGACGTAGACAAAATCCAAGTCGCGCAAGGCGCTGTCCATCAGTCGCTGGAACGCCTGAGCCGCATTCTTCAGACCGAAGGGCATCCGTAGGAACTCGAAGAGTCCGAATGGCGTGATGACCGCCGTCTTCGGGACGTCCTCCGGCCTGACGGGGACCTGATGGTAGCCGCGTATGAGGTCCACCTTCGAGAAGAAGGACATGCCCGCCAAACAGGCAGAAAAGTCCTGAATGTGGGGGACGGGGTAGCGGTCGGGAGAGGTGGCGTCATTGAGACGGCGATAGTCCCCGCACGGTCGCCATCCCCCGCCGGGCTTCGGCACGATGTGCAGCGGCGACGCCCAAGCACTCTCTGAGCGCCGAACGATGCCGAGTCGCTCCAGGGTAGCGAACCCCGCTTTTGCCACCGCCAGCTTCGTCGGCTCGAGGCGGCATGCCCGGGCGTAGACCGGTGGCCCGACGGTGGGGATGTGATGGGCCACCCCGTGCTTGATGGCCCCCGCCGAGAAGGTGGGCCGCGTGAGGGCCGGGGAGCCGGCGAGGAGGCGGGTGAAGTCGTCCACTGCCGGAAGCGTACAGATCAACGTGGCCAGAACCGAACCGTTCGGCAAGCCGCTTGGCAAGCCGTTGAGCTGCTCAACGTGCTGGGCAGCGCACAAGCGAGTGAGCTGAACGTCTCAGCCTGGACAAGACGTCTGCGCTTTACGTCGACCAGGAGCCCATTAGTGCACAGTAAGTCCTCGCCAAGCAGTGCCATGGGCACGTCGGCGGTGACTAACGTCCATCGGAAAACCTGCCCTCCGAACCGCAGAGAGAGGCAGCGTTTTCCGTACGTCCGGATGGGCGTCCCGTTCGCGGCAAGCAGCGCGGGGCCCCCGCCCGCGGTGTGCTTGTCTGACGTACCGGCGGGAATAACACTCACCTGCGCTCCCGTGTCGCACAGGTAATGGCGCCCGGATAAGGTGTCCGTTATGAACAGCAGGCTGCTCGAACGGCCGGCACTCATCGCCACTATTGAGCGCCGGCCCGGGCGTTTCCCGACCTGTTGAAGGAGCATGGCGGATGATACTGCCGAGCCTCGTGGCCGAACTTGGCGTGGAACCAGCACCAGGTGGTGGAGCTGGAGGAGCGCGGCTGGCTCCGCCAGGCCGGTGGAGTTGGCGGTTTTCCCCGCGGTGGCGGTTTTCGCCGGGGCGTGGCGGCGGTCACGCAGTGCTTATCAGCATGCTGCGAATGCTGTGTAAGCTGATGCTGTGGATCAGCATAATCAGCAGCATCAGCCTCGAGGTCCGTGACGGCCGCACCGACTCTCGCCCGCGTGTCCGCAGCCACGAAGTACCTGTCCGCCTCAGCTGCCAATGCTCGGGGTTCCGTTAGCACGGTCCCGGCCAACGCGAGGCGAACCTGCACTGGAAGTTGGCGACGGAAAAGCGCCCGGAATAGAGAACCGGGGGCTTCGTCGCCCAACAGTGACAGCATATGGTCCATTCGGACCGACGGGCGCGTGTCGCCGAGCTCGGGGAGATCCAGGAGGCGGTCGGCCCGTGCGTCGTCCGTGAGGCCGAACGTGGCTAGGAGTAGCCGCTTGAGTGCCTCGTATTTGTGGCCGTCCGGTGGGTGGCGAAGGATGGACACAACTCGAGCGGCCGTGCCGGGCCCGAGGGAGGCGACGACATGGCAGTAGCGCGTGTCATCGCCGGTGAGGCGCCGAAGCTGAAATTGGGCTTCGGCTTGGACGAACCAGACTTCGGCCTGGGCCTCCCAAAATTCGGGAAGTTTGATGAAGTTGGCCATGGCAATGGCGTCGTGTGTGGAAGGATCGCTCCGGCAGATCCAACGTCGAGGGTCACCAGTAAAGCGCGGCGTTACGCACGCTGCTTGCGAGCAAGGAGGAAGCGGACAAGCGGTAACTTATAAGCGTCTTTATTTCAGGAGCTCACTGTAACACTAGCGCGCTCCGGGCTGCGCGCCCCGTGTATATCCTCAGGTCACGCCTACCCCTCGCGCGTGGCCGCCGCCCACTTGGTGCGCGGAATGATGTCACCATGCCAGTGGGCTTTCGTGTCCGCCACAATATCGTCCTGCAAGTCTTCGGTGCCGTCCCCGGCTGCTGTCACCCACTTATTGTGTGTGTGTCTGTGTGTCTGTTTGTCTGTATGTCTGTGCCTTCACCTCGAAAACATAGGCTTTATCCCAGTGACTTTTGTGCGTTAAATAAATTAATGTGCCCATGTGATGTGCTCGTACGTAGACATGCCTGTGTGTGCTCGTACCAAGACGTGCATGTGTGTGCTCGTAATAAGACGTGCATGTGTGTGCTCGTACTGAGACGTGCATGTGTGTGCTGATACCAAGACGTGTATGCGGGCGCCATCTTGTAGAAACCTCGCACATTTATAGCTCTGAAACTGCTCCATGGAAGAAATTGAGACCTGGCTCCAGGGTCGGCGTTATGGGGGGGGGGGGGGGGTCATTCGTGGGCCATGCCCCCACAAATGAGTTATTGTGCCCCCCCCCCCCCCACAGCAAACTTTGCGTTTTATTAATTAATTTATATTTATCATGTGGAGCTCTGCTCGCACGATAAAGCCGGACAAAATGGACGACACCAGGAACGAAGTTTCACTGAGCTGTTTATTCCAGCTCAACTCGAAAGAACTCAAAAGCACTGAATAGCCCGTTAACACGGGCGGCAATTTATATCAAAAGTTCACCACACAAAAGCCACGCCTCTCAGGCGGGGCGTGGTATGCAAATAAGGCAGCCACGCCTCTCAACAGGGCGTGGTATGCAAATCGAGAGTCCACCCGGGCAAGGCAAGTCCGGACACGTCCGGGCGAGTAACCGCCCGCCGGTTACATCATCGGCCGGTGCAAGGTGATTGTGTCATGCTTCCGGTAACTGCTACATGCGCTCCCCCAGAATTAACTTGCACCGGGAGAGTCATTTTGAGGGGGGTCTTGATGACCCGGCCGAAACGACCCCTGGCGATTCGTGTGGGGGTGGTCGGTGGCGTGGCGGTGGATGGTCGGGCGGGGGGCTTGGTTGACGGGGGATGGCCCCGTCGTGGAGGAAGGGCCAACCGTGGAGGTTGGTCGAGGTCCAAATGGGCCGGCTTGAGGCGGTCCACGGAGATGCGGTCCGGTTTGCCGCCGATGTCAATGATGAACGACTTGTCGTCCCTCTTCAGGACATGGAAAGGTCCATCGTACGGCTGCCGGAGCGGTCCCCGGTGTGCGTCGTTCCGGATAAAAACGTACTCAGCAGTGCAAAGTGCTGGGGGTACGTGGGGTTGGGGGCAGCCGTGGTGGGACGTGGGCATGGGGGCAAATCTCCTGGCGGCCTCCTGGAGGACCGAGCGTTGGCGAGCCACGGACTAGCGTCCGGTGGCGTCAGGGATGAAGCTCGGCGGTGGAAGCCTGGAGGTACTCTTTCGGGGCCGTTCGGAGGCCCAATAGGATCCACGGGAGCCTGTCGGCCCAACCGTCGTCCTGGAGGCTGGCCCTGAGAGCCGTTGGATTGGGGGTGGTAGGACGTGGTGCGGTGTAGGTTGACCACCAAGGCCTGGGCGACCGCGCCCCAAAGCTCGGAGGTGAATTGCGGGCCTCTGTCGGAGGAGATGTCCGAGGGGGCGCCGAAACGGGCAATCCAGGTGCCCATGAAGGCCTGCGCCACGTCGGCGGATGTTGTTGATGCCAAAGGGATGGCCTCCGGCCACCTGGTGGTCCTGTCCACCATCGTGAGGAGGTGGGTGAAGCCCCGCGAGGAGGGAAGGGGTCCCACCAGGTCCACATTGACGTGGTCGAAGCGCCGCGCGGGCACATCGAATGGTGCTAACGGGGCCTGGGTGTGCCGGTGGACCTTCGCGCGCTGGCAGGCGACACAGGCGTTGGCCCAGTCGCGGACGTCCTTACGGAGCCCGTGCCAGACGAACTTTGCTGCCACGAGCTTCTGCGATGCTTTCCGGCCTGGGTGGGAAAGGCCGTGGAGGGCATCAAAAATGTGCCGCTGCCATCCGGTGGGCACGATGGGGCGAGGTTGGCCCAGGGAAACGTCGCACAGGAGAACTGTGCCTGTGTCCTTGAAGGGGACATCGGCCAACCGCAGGCCTGTGTCCGCTGTCCAGAGGGCTTGCACCTTGGGGTCGGCGGTCTGGTCAGCCGCCATGCGGGCGAAGTCCACACCGAGGTGGACGGCGTTCGCGCCGGACCGGGAGGCAATCGGCCACAGCGTTGTCCTTGCCTGCGACGTGCCGGATGGCCGTCGTAAATTCGGACACGGCGGAGAGGTGGCGCTGCTGGCGGGCCGACCATGGCTCTGCAACCTTGGCCATGGCTAAGACCAGGGGTTTGTGGTCCACAAACGCCATGAACGGGCGGCCCTCTAAAAGATGGCGGAAGTGGCGAACGGCCAGGTAAAGGCCGAGGAACTCGCGGTCGAAAGCGCTATACTTGCGCCCGTTAGGGCGAAGCTGCCGGCTGAAGAAGGCCAGCAGTTGCCAAGCCCCGTTCACCCACTGTTCATGCACGGCGCCCACCGCGTAGTCGGAAGCGTCCATGGTGAGGGCAATGGGTGCGTCGAGCGCCGGGTGCGCCAGCATTGTCGCGTTGGCGAGGGCCAGCTTAGCGCCTGTGAACGCCTCGTCCATCTCTTTGGTCCAGGTGACGTCGTGCTTGGCCGGCTTGCCCTGGAGGGCTTCGTACAGGGGGCGCATGAGATGGGCGGCGCGAGGCACGAACCGGTGGTAGAAATTTACCATCCCCAAAAATTCCTGTCGGGCCTTGCTGGAGCAGGGGCGTGGGAAACTTGTGACTGCCTCCACCTTGGTAGGCAGCGGGATGGCCCGATGGCCCTTCGTGATGCGTTGCCCCAGGAAGTCGATGGCCGTTACGCCAAACTGGCATTTCGCCAGGTTTATGATGAGGCCGTGCTGGCCGAGGCGCTCAAAAAGCATGCGCAGGTGGATGAGGTGCTCCGCCCGGGAAGTGCTGGCGACGAGAATGTCGTCCAAGTAGACGAAAACGAAGGTGAGGTCGCGCAGCACGCTGTGCATCAGCCGCTGGAAGGCCTGGGCCGCGATCTTAAGGCCGAACGGCATGCAAAGGAACTCGAAGAGGCCAAAACGTGTAATTACCGCCGTCTTCGGCACGTCGGCCGGCCGGACGGGTACCTGGTGGTAGCCCCGAATGAGGTCGACCTTGGAAAAGATCACCCGCCCAGCCAAACGGGCGGAAAAGTCCTGTATGTGTGGTATCGGGTACCGGTCGGGGTGGTGGCGTCGTTGAGGCGGCGGTAATCGCCGCATGGTCGCCATCCGCCACCCGGTTTGGGCACGATGTGCAGGGGTGAGGCCCACATGCTATTTGAGCGCCGCACAATGCCCAATCGCTCCATCGCGTCGAATTCCGCCTTCGCCACGGTGAGTTTGGTCGGGTCGAGGCGACGATCCCTGACGTAGACCGGTGGACCTGTGGTCGGGGACGTGGTGTTCGATGCCGTGTTTGATGGCGACAGCGGAAAACGTCGACTGCATGAGGGCGGGAAACTCGGCGAGCAGGCGGGTGAAATCGTCCACGGCCGGGAGCGCGCAGGCTAGCTGGGTTGGTGCGGAGCCGCTCAATGAGCAAGCGAGCGAGCTGAAGGTCTCCGCGTTGATGAGCCGACGCCGTTTGATGTCCACCAAAAGCCCATGCGTGCATAGAAAATCTGCACCCAGCAAGGCCATGTGCACGTTCGCCGTGATGAAGTCCCACCTGAAGCGCTGGCCCCCGAAGCAGAATGCGACGCCACGCGAACCGAAGGTGCGGATAGAGGAGCCGTTTGCGGCGACCAAGGCGGGGCCGCAAAGCGCGGCCTGTTTGTCCTGTACCGAGGCGGGTATCACGCTCAGCTGGGCGCCGGTGTCGCACAAAAAACGCCGCCCGGATGCTGTGTCCGTAATAAACAGAAGGCTGCCTGAATGGCCGACGCTCATGGCAGGCAGCGAGCGCCGGCCTGGTCGTTTCCCGACCTGCCGAAAGTGCACGGTGGGCGGCACGTTCTGGCCTTCTGCCCGAACCCGGCGTGGTAGTAGCATATGGTCCGCTCTGGTGGAGGCTCCGACTGTCGCGTCGGGTTCGGTCGATGGGGCGTCGCGGCGGCCGCTGCACATTGCTGTTAATTTATCCGCCTCCTTGGCCAGGGCGCGAGGGTCCGTGATGGGCGAATTAGCCAAAGCTAATCGTTCCTGCCCGGGTAGCTGCCAGAGGAAACAGCTCGCGGAAGAGGAAATCTGGGCTGTGGTCACCGAGTAGAGCAAGCATGTGGTCCATGCATTCAGATGGACGGGCCTCACCCAGCTCCGGGACATCGAGCAGTTGTCGCGCGCGTTCGGTCTCTGTGAGTCCAAACGCACCGAGAGGTAGGCCTTTGAGCGCGCCGTATTTGTCGGCGTTCGGCGGGTTCTGTAGGAAGCTCAGGACCCGGGCAGCAGTGGAGGCGTTGAGCGCGGAGACCACGTGGTGGAAGCGCGTCGTGTCCTCCGTAATGTTCCGCAGGGCGAATTGAGAAGCCGCTTGGGCGAACCAGACAGCTGCGTGCGATTCCCAAAAGCCAGGGAGCTTCAAAGCTACAGATGACTCCATCGCCATGTTCTTAAAAAGGGGTCACCAATTGTGGAGCTATTCTCGCACGATAAAGCCGGACAAAATGGACGACACCAGGAACGAAGTTTCACTGAGCTGTTTATTCTAGCTCAACTCGAAAGAACTCAAAAGCACTGAATAGCCCGTTAACACAGGCGGCAAGTTATATCAAAAGTTCACCACACAAAAGCCACGCCTCAGGAGGGTCATGGTATGCAAATAAGTCAGCCACGCCTCTCAACGGGGCGTGGTATGCAAATCGAGAGTCCGCCCGGGCAAGGCAAATCCGGACACGTCCGGGCGAGTCCGGGCAAGTAACCGCCCGCCGATTTACATACCACGATCATCGGCCGGTGCAAGGTGATTGTGTCATGCTTCTGGTAACCGCGACAATCATATTAAAAGTGAAAATCTTTTCGCTAAATGAAATATAAACAAAAGTAAGAAAAGAAAAAACACACCCTGTTGGTGATATTTGCATCAGGTCACATTTGAGGAAGTAGTGTGCTCATTGACGAGGAGTTTAATAAGGTGTGGGACATGGCCATGGCTAGCAGCGCATCACTGAGACACGCGATCCCCAAACGGAGACGCAAAGCGAACACAAATATGGATGAATATGTCGTTATGGGAACTAGAGGACACCGTGCAGGGTTAATATTGTATAGGGTTGGTTTATGTAGGGTTTTTTGATATAAGCCTTATATCTTATATCAAAGATAACCTTCAGAGCGGGCCGGCTGGGGAGTGCCAAGCACCCCGTACCTGCACTTTCCGTCCCTGCGGTCCCAAATACCGGAACCACCCGAATACCACTTTATTCGACAAAATGAGGTGTGGCCTACAGCCTTAGAAAACCAACCCTATATAAGTCAATACCTCCAACGACAGGTATTGACTTATATAGGGTTGGGAGGGTGATGGGTGATGGGAGGGTGATGGGGGAGGGTGATGGGGAGGGTGATGGGAGGGTGCAATAATCCAGTGCAATAATCGAAAACCGATTCAAAATGGCCCCTCGCTACGATTTTCCACGATCACATTTTATTTTCACCACTTCAAATCGACCGAATTTCACCAAATAAGATACCACATTCGATGCACTGATGTCATTTTTACGGCAAAAGTGAGAACAGATTTTAATTTGGAAATAAAACGAAAGCGTGCACAATGGACCCATTCGTGCCGCGTGACGCGGTGACGTCATCGCGCTTCCACCTTAAAAGACATTTGATATAAGTTAATATTTTGATATAAGCCTTAGAAAACCAACCCTATAGAAGTCAATATCTCCAACGACAGAGGTGCGCATTCGTGCCGCGTGACGTGGTGACGTCATCGCGCTTTCATCTTAAAAGACATTTGATATAAGCCTTAGAAAACCAACCCTATAGAAGTCAATACCTCCAACGATTTTTCGGGTGACACCGTCACAATTTCGGTCTTCGAGGCCGGCCGATAGGCAAAGTGTGACCGGAAGGGACGAGGTTCTCCTGACCACGTGGCCCTTGACTTGGTTTGTCCGCACAATGTGGGCGCTTTCAGGATGAACTTTAGCCGGGGAGCGTTTGGGCGCCCCGGTCTGATACTGCCGCCCACGCGCAGAACAACTTGAGTGCACGTGGGTCCCGGCGGTCCCACTGGCCTAGCGCTACCATGTTTAGACAGCGAACTCCGTCCCCGGGCACCGGCACCTACTCCCGGAAGTTTGAGAGATCAGCAGTGCCGGGCACGGTAGGACACCCGCGGAGCCCCGGCGGACCGGGGACGCGCGAGCCTACGCGTTAGCGTGCTACGGCGGAATCAACGGCTTCGGCCAAGGCTGAGCCGATACTCGGCCCGGTCGCCCGGAAATGAACTGGTTCGACGCCCGCGCTAGAGAGGTCGCGGGCGACTGAGATGTATTAACAAATGATTAATTAATTTGAGACGTCCGATTTCTAGTGTTTGGAAATTTGGAAGAGCTTGACCCTAGCCTTTCCCTTGCGAGGGCAAGGAGGAACTTAACACTTGACACTTAAGCTTAGTTTGAAGTACACCCTGCCAGCGCTCCCGGTGGGACGGCAGGGCAACCAGAAGGGACGAGGTTCTCCTGACCACGTGGCCCTCGATCTGGGAAGCGAGAGGCGTTCCATTAGTGGACGCGCCCCTCACGCCCGACTTTTGGGCGGCCCCGGCAGGCCGTTTGTTTTGACGTTCCGTGACAGGCCCCGCACCCCCACCTCCGGGCCGACCGGAATGAATCCCGGTGTCCCGATCCGAACCTTCAGAGCGGGCCGGCTGGGGAGTGCCAAGCACCCCGTACCTGCACTTTCCGTCCCTGCGGTCCCAAATACCGGAACCACCCGAATACCACTTTATTCGACAAAATGAGGTGCGGCCTACAGCCTTAGAAAACCAACCCTAAATAAGTCAATACCTCCAACGAGAGGTTGGTGGGAGGGTGATGGCAGGGTGATGGGAGGGTGATGGCAGGGTGATGGGGGAGGGTGATGGGGGAGGGTGATGGGGGAGGGTGATGGGGCAGGGTGATGGGGTGATGTTGGTGATATTTGCATCAGGTCACATTTGAGGAAGTAGTGTGCTCATTGACGAGGAGTTTAATAAGGTGTGGGACATGGCCATGGGTAGCAGCGCATCACTGAGACACGCGATCCCCAAACGGAGACGCAAAGCGAACACAAATATGGATGAATATGTCGTTATGGGAACTAGAGGACACAGAGATGATGACGAAAAAACAGAACTTCAGAGACTGCACCACAACACTATTGATTCAGTGCTTGCAGAGATGGATCACAGATTCAGCGAGCGGAGCTCACACTTTGCTAGTGCACTTGTTGCACTGAATCCAGAAAGTGATACATTTCTTGATGTAAAGGCTGTGAAGCATATTATGGACCTGTCACGATCGCCTATAATTGAGATAGAGTTTGAAGTTGCAAAACAGTTTTTCAGCTCACAAAAACAATCACAGCCAATCGATGGGGATTGGACTACACAGCACATCCTCTCAAAGTACCACACACATCTGATCGGAATGCCCAGTGTACTGACTGCTTTCAAACATGCCTCAACATTTGGCGCCTCCACAGCAATGTGCGAGAATTAATTCTCCACTCTGAGAAACGGATTTTCGGACAACAGACACGCAATGCTCCACAAAAGAAAGGCCCAGTTGGTTCAGCTAGCGTTTGAGAGGGACCTAACCCGAAAATGCACAACTGAGTGGAAGGACACCATTCTTAGGAGGTTCAGCACGAACACTCGCCGCCTGCAACTCTTCTGAAGGTAAGCCATGCGTTTAATTCACTTTATGATGCCAGCCTTGGCTTTCATGATTATTACGCAAAATGTTGAATGATTTTTGAGTCTGTCTGCATTTATTCGGTAAGAGTGGAGAAAAATTGTCTATTTCAAATGATGGTCCAATGACGCGCACAGTGCAAATAGTGAGAGAGTGAAACAGTGAGAGACAGACACGTGGCTTGCACGTAGGCTATATTTTGTGCAGTGTGTGTGTGTGTGTGTGTGTGTGTGTGCAAGAGAGAGACTTTGCAGCATGTTTTTAAATTGCAACTGGGTTGTTGTGTTGTTTGTTGACGGTAAACTCTTATTATCAAGCATTCACATCATAGATTGAGTGCACCAACGGCAGTTCACCCCCCCCCCCCCCCCCGTTACCCTAATACCCCCCGATTAGAATTGTTCTGACGCCGACTCTGCCTGGCTCATTGTCAAGTACTCCCCATGGGGAATAAGATATGTTTACGATGATGTCATCGGTGCCTTCGTTATGATGTCATAATTCGACAAGTACAACACTTATCCGATCATTATTTTTAAAATTTCAGCAACTGTTGGTCTGATGGACACGAAATTTTCACCATCGGAGCGCCTCCTCGTTGAGAACATTTTAATGATAATCATGACGTCATATGTCATGTGATACAGGCGCCATCTTGGAAAAACCGAAAAATGTTGCAGCTCTATATCTCCAAAACCGCTGCATGGAAAAAATTGAAACATGTCTCGTTGTAAAGAACTCCATATGGGGAATACATGTTAACGATGACGTCATTGGTGCCATTATTATGACGTTGTAGCGGTTCCCGCTGAATGTACACAATCGCCTTGCACCTGCCAGGACGCGGCCAGGGCGCGATCGCCATGCCGGGCTCGTCCGGACGGGCCCAGACGCGCCTCTCCTGGGCATGCCCGGACTCGCTGTTCCCGGGCACGCCCGGTCTCGTCTTTCCCGGGCATGCCCGCTCTCGCCTTTCCAGGGCTCGCCCAGAGCGCCCGGGCACGCCCAGCCTCGACTTGCCAGGCCGCGTCCAGGACGCCCGGGCATGTCCAGACTCGCCTTTCCAGGGCTCGCCCAGAGCGTCCGGGCATGCCCGCTCTCGCCTTTCCAGGGCTCGCCCAGAGCGCTCGGGCATTTCCAGCCTCGACTTGCCAGGCTGCATCCAGGACGCCCGGGCATGTCCAGACTCGCCTTTCCAGGACTCGCCCTTGACACCCGGTCTCGGTTTTCCCGGGCAAACGCCCGGGCATAAATGTGTATATATATTGTTGCCCGATAAACGGGCTTTTCAGAATACCTGAGCTGTTTTGTTTCAATAAAGCAACTCGGACGAATTCCATCTTTGGTCGCGTCAATTCTTTCGACTCGCGTTGGAGCGCAGCTCCTTCAACGTCATAATTCGACAGGGACAACGCTTAGTCTGATCAGTTTGAAATGTATTGAGTGATCTATGCAATAATTATATCAGAGAATATCAATTTATAATGTCATCGCTCACGTAGTCTGGCAGCCATATTGGATCAAAGAAAAAATATATTTTAACCCTCTTGAGTCTACAAGCCGAATTTATCAGCTCACACCGCATTCAAATTCTAATACAGTAGACTCCAGAGGGAACAAGTTGACAAATTGACTGCGCATGGTAAGTATTCTATGAATACCATCTGGTTCCCCTGAAAGAGTTTCCATCTCCAATGTTGTCTCTGATAGTTTCTTCAAAGTCCCACTGTCTGATCAGTTTTAACATACTGAGAACCTTCAGATATGCTAATAACATCCTCTCCAAGAATCCTCTCAAAGAATCTTGGAGTAATCCTCTCCAAGAAGTTCTGTCACTCAAGCTTTTGGGTCTCACTATCTGCCATGATCTTTCCTGGGAAAACCACATTTCAAATCTGGCCTCCAAAGCCAGTCGCCGACTGGGCATCCTCCGTCGTGCGAAGTCCTTCCTTGGCACACCTGAGCTTCTCACCACATACAAGGCTTTCATCCGCAGCTCAATGGAATACTGCTCTCCCCTCTGGGCTGGTGCTCCTGCCTCACACCTAGCTCGCCTTCACGCTGTTGAAACCAAAGCATTCAGAATCATTGGAATCTCCCGTGATGAAGCTAACTCCAAAGGCCTCTCACTCACTCACCGCAGGCAGGTTGGTGGTCTTTCCGTCTTCTACCGACTCCTCTCTGGCCTTGCACCCCCAGCTCTCTCTGGGCTCTGTCCCGCAAATATTCCTACAGGTCGCACAATATCTGCCTGCAACCCTCTTATGGTTAAACTGCCAGAATCAAGACTCTGCTCACTTTCACTCCTTCATTCCTCTTTTCTCCCACCTCTGGAACAAACTCCCTCACTCTCTTCAATCCCACTCCACCCTCCAGGTCTTTAAAACAGGTGTTCACCACCATCTCTTATCTTCCCCCATCCAAAACCTTGATCTTTTCTACCCCCGCTAATTTCACCCCAATGCCACTTTTTTGAAATACCAACTTCTGTCCAGGAAGTCCTTGGTGTCCTTGTGTTTTATACTTCTCCCTCCCCCCCCCCCCTTCCCATGCCTCCTCCCCCCGGGCCCTCTCCCTTCCACACATCTCCCTGGTCTCGGATGTTGTGTTTGTGTGCTTCCCCTTCTCCCCATCTTGTCTTCCGCTCCCTCTTTTTGGGTATTTTGTTTGTCTGGTTGATTTGTTTGTGAAGTAAATGTTCGCTCTTTCACGAGCCTCGATTCAGTATACAAAAAATTGGAATCAGTATCGGAATCGGAGGCCAACGTGCAATGTTTGTCTATGTAAACCACAATTTGGATCAAGGTGGGTTATGAGTGCGACGACACTGGCAAAATCGAAAATCGACACTTTAGGGCTTTTTTCAGCACTTTGTGATTGGCAAAAGAAAAGAAAAATATCAAAATATTTTCCTATTACCATGGTTTTCAGAAGAAAAAAATTGCGTTTGGGTTTCTCTTTATCAGAGGCCCAGCACAATTTGTGATGCAATGCCCGTCCGCACAAAGCTGGCAGAGAGCTATATAGCCGAGTCAACAATGAAACCCAGGCAAGACGGCTCAAAAGTAAGTGCGCTAGCTGGGTACCATCTTGTCGGACCATTGCAACCAGGTGCACACACATTTATGTACTTGAAACAAACCTGAAAGCAATCGTCTGATATTCATCATACCCAAGTAGCCAGGAAATCAGCTCAGTAACATGTGATGTCCCTCTGTACCGACCTCGTCCTCATATCCCCTCTCCATTCCTTCCATCTTTATTTTGTTTTAAACGAGCATCAATCTCAATAGATCAGTACTGCAGAAATGCACTAATTGGCAGAAGTCTGACACGTGTGAAAATGGTAATTTTAACCCTTTTCCTTCTCCTTTCCCAGTGAAGAATATGCATGAGAGCAACGACTTGTCCGATACAGTACCAGTACCTACAATTTGTTTGCTTATTTTTTTTCTTTCTTATTTGGGGGGGGGGGGGGGGGGCGGGGGCCTTAAATTATCATTTAAAACAGGTAGACTGCTTCTTTTCTATTTTTAAATCACATTCTTTAATCGCGCTGTTAAATTGCCGTTCTTTCAGTTTATTATTAAGAGAAGGTTAACAGATGAGCTATATTTAAAATAACCCAAACAAGGGTGATGGTCAGACTTTGATTGAAGGTATTTCATCAATACATTATCTCAGTTTTTCGTTTTATAAGTTCATTTTATAAACAAATTGCATGTCTCGGTGGTGTAGTGCTCAGAGCGTCCGCTTCAAGTCTAGGAGGGGGAGGTGGGGCAGTCCAAACCCCAGCCAAGTCATACCAAAGACTTTTAAAATGGGACGTGCCGTTTTCTAGCATTTACATGATAAGAGCACGGACAATCCTCATATGTTGCCATCCATGGAGAGAAGGAAATGGCACTCATGAGTGGTTCGAAAGGTGGCACCATTGGTACCCAGAGTACCCAGGGAAGTGATGGCACTTCCCCCAACCTCAGTGGCTGTTTGTTTCTAAACGCCCGGTGTTGTGTCTCTGTATTTGTCTGTGTGTACGTGGTGTGTATGTGTGTGTATATGTGAATGTGTGAGTTCCACTTCAAGCCTTAGATACTGTAAAAATAAATAAATAAATAAAGTAATTAGGGGGTTACATCCCCTAAGACGAGGGTGCCAGACCTATTTATACTACTATAAGAGAATAGTTTGTTCTACTGACGTTTTAGGAGATTCATATCTTGTCACTGTTTAAGGATATTAAGCTGCAATATTAGGGTGGGCTTCAAAAAAGCAAAATGCAGATTCTCTCCGGGACATGGTCTATTCTTGTTCCTTTTGGTGTCAAAGGAAACCACACCAAATTTGAATGGAATCCAATAATATTTAGGGGTGCCACATCAGTGATGAATTTTCCCCCATGCAAAAATAGGAATTCCCATTTTTTGGGCTGTATATACACAAAATAAATACATAATTATATATATACATTAAATATAATATTAAAAATAAATATATAGTAAATATACATTAAATAATAAATATACATAAATACACATTATACATTATATATATACAATATATTATACATACAGTTTTGAGACTTCCTATGATCACTATCTGGGCTATTTTCATGCATGTTTTGTACAGGTTCCCGGGGTCAGGGGTACGCTTTTTTAGTGTGTAATATGTAGGCCTAACTTATTGACTGTGGCTCTTTTGTAGAGAGTGACCCTGTGGAGTAAGAATTAACAGGATTTTACCCACATTCTTGCTTATTTTGCAGATATGGCATGTGCTAGTACCAGTGTTTCATTGAAAACTCGGGCTCAGGATAATGTGTATCTCATTGGGTCCACTTCTGGAGATGCCATCAAAGGTGCCAAGCTCCCGACTGTGCATCAATCTCTTGTCCTGTTTTTCCATCACCTGAAGAAGGAGAATCGCACTGCCCGGGAGAGTGCAACCCTCACCATTGAAGAGGTTGTGAAGTTCTGGGAAAAAGCTCACCTACCTACAACGACGAAGCAGCACTGCATCCATCGTTTGGAGAGGCTATATGAAGAATGGAGGAGCCTCCAAAAAGGTGCAAAGCGGGGTGGTGCGACCCAAGAGAAAAAGGAAGCATCCTTCAAGGCCTCCTTGGAGAAGACGTTTGATCTTAGGCATGCAGATTCGGAGGCCATAATCACCAACCCCGAGGACAGGAAGTTTCTTCACGATCAATTCTCAGAGAGGAAGGCTTCAATGGGATCTGTAGACACTGTGTTGGAAGCAAAAACGTTCTTGTGTGTTTGAAAGATCAGCAGCCACGAGATGATTATCGTGAACTCCTAGAACTGACTGTCATCTACATGGGAGGAATCCCACCTCGTGGAATCCGGATCATGGCTCCAGGAGCAATGCACAGAGCCAGATGGATGGCAAAAGCACTATATTCACTACAGGTGTTCATGTTTCGGTCAGAGTTCCACTTGACACTTCGAGAGGCGAGAGAACTCCGAGCCTTCAACATTTTTGTCTGCCTTGTGTATGTACACTGTACAGGCTTGGTTTCGGGCTCCACAAGCTATTGAGGCTCCCCTGAATGACATTAACCTCTTCAAGAAGTTGGAAAAGTTTGAACAAATCAATCAGAAGATGGCTCAGGCAGCCTTGACGGCACTTGGCCGCCACACGTGGTACATGAGCCCAGTACTAGTGGCATTTGCATTCTTTGACACCAGAATTGACAAAGAAAGCAAGATCAATATGATTGAAGCATTGAAAAATGACGGTGAAAACCCCTCTCCAAAGAGACCAGCTATCAAACGAGGAACCGCCCTGTCAATCGCTGGCCTCATAACAAAACACACCAAGCATTTCTTCAGCATCCTAGGGACCCCAACTGATTGGATGGATAAGGATCCTGGTTCATGGGAGCAAGAAACCAGCTTTCAGGAAGCAAAGAAAGCCGCCAGTGGCTTAGTCGTGGTGAACGACAGGGCAGAAAGGGGTGTCGCATTGATACAAGACTACAATAAGCTCCTTACAAAGGATGAAGAGCAAAAGCAAGCTCTGCTCCAAGTTGTTGCTGCTCACAGGAAGATGTACCCCGATGCCAAGAAGGCAACAGTGGTGAAACAGGCCCAGAAATAGGAGTTACATTTCTCATTATATTTGGGTTTTTTAATATTATGTGATATGGTGTCTCTTCATTTTATGAACTGAACATTTGGATTGTTATCATTGAATTTGAGTTTTCATAGCAATATAGTGCTATTTGTGCAGCTATTGTAACTTGTGTTTGCTAGAATACAAAGAAAGTGAGTGGAGGGTGGATTTTCATAAAACAAACTTCTGGTTTTGCTTTCGATCCATATATAGAAAAGTTTTGTGGACACCTTTAGTTTGAAGGCTGATGTGGCACCCCTAAATAAAATCAGATTGCTTTCATATTTGGTGTCTTTTCATTTTCGAACAAAAGGAACAAGATAAAGCCATGTCCCAGTAAATATTTTAAAGAAATTATTTTGAGCACCACCCTATGCAATATGCATCATATTGTTGTGATTTTGGAAAATTCACCCCCTGAACGGAGGGGGGGGGGGGGCGGGTACACCCATATACACCCCAGAAATCCCGAGATAGTTATTTATTTGTCTATGGTAAAGGAATACCTCTGCCCATTGTCTAACGGGATCGGGAATGGTAACATGCGTTGTGGTTGGTTTAGTCTGACGTTCCGCAACCATTGGGTCACGACCCAATGTTTGGGTCGCAAAGGATTTTCAATGGGTCACACGATCGTTTCAGAAATCGCGGGGAAAAAAACTTTATCGACGATTTACTTCTCCCGACTGAACAGAACAGAGATCAAACGAAGGCCGACACAAACTTTATAGTGTGGACTCTCCCACCGCGCTGTACCGATGTACCACGATGTACAGCGCTATACCGATGTACCACGCTGTACCGATGTACCGCGATGTACCGTGCGTGCATCCGGTCAGTCAGATCATACGTTTAGTTTCCGACACGCGAATGTCCATCGCTTTTCATTCGAAAGATTGAGCTGTGAGCGTAAGGTACTCGCCATGGCTGGAAAGTATCAGCCTGTGTTCCTGAACTATGGGTTCACCTTGAATATCGATGAGCACAATGTTCATCGACCAGTGTGTGGTATGCCTCGACGTGTTGGCCAACGAGTCCCTCGGGTCCCAAAAGCTGAAACGGCACCTCGAGAAAAAACATGGAGATCATGTCAACAAGTCACGGGAGTTTTTTCTCCAGAAAGAACGCGAGATGAACAACAGCAAGTCAGTAATGAGATGAACAACAGCAAGTCAGCAAGTCAGCATCCCACCTGGCATCCCTGCACCCCGGACGCCGCCGGTCGCCAGAGGGCGCTTCGCCGGGTCATGCGTTTGCCCCGCAAACTGGCCCTCCAGGTGCGCGGGAATTCTGGGGGGGTGCGTGTGGCGGACACGAAAGCTCACTGGCGTGAGGGCATCATTCCACGCACCAAGTGGGCGGCGGCCACGCCCAAGGGGTAGGCGTGCCCGCGGGATATACACCGGGCGAGCAGCCCGGAGCGCGCCAGTGCTACAGTTGAGCTCGTTTAATAAAGACTCTTAAACTCACCGCGTTGTCCGCTTCCTTCTTGTTGTACAAGCAAGCGCGCATAGCACCGTGCTTCAACGTCATAAGCAATTGATATTTCCGTGAAGGTTTGTGGGGGGGGGGGGGGTTCGATGGGTCGTGACTGGATGCCTGGGTTTTTATTGGGTCCTGGGCTAAAAAGGTTGCAGAACGCAGGTTTAGTCGATGTATTCCCGTTGTGGTGTCTCCCCATTTACAATGATCTCTTTCTTTCAATCTGCTTTCGGTCCGCCCGTTCCACCCCATGAGTTCATTCCCACCTCCGTTTGTTCAATTCTTTACTCTTTCGTTTGTGGTAATTATCATCCATCCAAATTCATACCGGCAACCGAAGCCCCAAAAGTAACAATTAATTGTCAACAATCCTCCAGATCGGGCGTCTTACCTTCTTGTACTTCGACCTTCGTGACCCGGGGAACACCCCAAATACATGCCATTCAAACAAACCTTTCTTTTCACTCGTACCAAATGCAGGGAGCATGAGGCCGGATCTTTCAGGCACACCAAGTGCTGCACAAAAAAGTGGAACGCCAAGTCATGCGATATGCATACTGTATAAGGAACATTCCCGTGGGAGGGAAGAGGTGGGAGACATGCCCTTACCGCTTTACTTGTGAGGTGAAGGAGTGAGGGTTTTGTTGAAAGCTGCCTTACACACTGGGAATTTCCATGGGCCTCATTGTGGTTCCCTCCCCCCTTCATGTGCGCACCAATGGAGAAGGCTGCATTAAGCTGACAGACGATTGCATGGGCTGTGCTCGCCTGGAAGCCACGCCCTGCATGGAAAGTATAAAGGGTAGAAGGCAGCTGAATTTGGGGTGGTGGTGGTGAGCTGTGGTGAGCTGCAGTGGTGCTGAGCTGCCGTGGTGGTGAGCTTCCTTGGGGTGCCTCAGAACGAGCTCGGCAGTCACGAGTTGCTCGAATCTGCTCGAAGGTTCACCTGAAGGGAATGAACCACTCTGGGTCACGTTCGTCTGCTGGAACGTGCAGTGACACCACTCCGACATTAACACTGCATCACCCCCTCATTATAACTTCCTCCCCCCCACCTGTATTATTTGGCCCCATCCAGACCCACCTGGCTAGTTAAGGTGAGCCTGGAGTCGTTCCCATACTCCTAACTGCCTCTTTCGTTGTCTCTGTTTGTAATTAAGATCCTATAGCGATACAAAGGATAAGTCTGCTCTTTCGTGTCTTTTAACTTTGTTTTTTGTTGAAGATACATTCCCTTTTGCCTTTGCTTAGTTAATAAAGAGCTATAAATAAAGTGTTTTTCACCAATGCTTTGTGATAAATACTCGTGCATTTCCCATCTGCTTCGTCCTTGCCCTTTCTTCCATTGATCCAACATAAAGGTGTACGTAGTTGATAGCCAGGAGTTCTGCCCCACTGTTTCGCTTCGGTTGTGTTTTGCCAGTGTTTACTCAGTTTCCTCGGCCGTAGTAGTAATAGGAGGTGAAGGACGGGTGAATGTTAAGGGCATGGTCATTAGCCGAGGTCATTGAGTCACCAACAGATAACACAACATAAAGGTGTGGGGTCCCTGTTAGACACAAATATCTCAACCAGCATCCACGGTTGCTCAACAACCCAATGGGCCGTGGAGTTAGCCGTAGCCTGGTAACCTAAGGTCCGGAGGTCAGGAAGCAAGTCCGAGAATAGCTTGGAGAAAATGCTAAACAATAGAAAATAAAGGACATTCAAAAAATATCGTTGTTTATGCTGGACGACCCACGTGCTCTTAGGAGGAACCAAGTGATGCTCTGAAAAGTTCATATAAAGGGGCACCAATTTGATTTGTCCAGCTGCATGAAGTAATAATAATAATAATACATTTATTTTATATAACGCTTTTCAAGAAGCCCAAAGACGCTTTGACAGAGTACAAAAAACAAATGCAAAAAGACAAAAATCAATAGGTAAATAATCAAAGCAAAAGGAAGGAGAAGGAGAAGAGATAGCCAGGGGTTAAATGCTGTGGGTTAAATGTTGAATGCAGTGTTGAACAGGTGGGTCTTGAGTGAGGTTTTGAATGTGGTGAGTGAGGAGGAGTCTCTGATGGTGTGAGGTAGTGAGTTCCAGAGGATGGGAGCAGCGATGGAGAAGGCCCTGTCCCCCCCAGGATCTGAATTTGGTCGGGATGGGGGGGGGGGCAGGAGGTTGGTACCAGCAGAGAGGAGGTTGCGGGTGGGAGTGTGTCTGGAGAGGACGTCAGTCAGGTAGGATGGGGCCAGGTTATGGAGGGCTTTGTCGGTCAAGAGGAGGATTTTGTACTGGATTCTCTGGGGGATGGGGAGCCAGTGAAGCTTGTAAAGGACGGGGGTGATGTGGTCACGGGTCCGGGGATTGAGTGAGTAGAGAGGCAGCGGAGTTCTGAATGTATTGGAGTTTATTGTTGATTATTGAGGGTGAACCATAGAGGAGGCTGTTGCAGTAGTCCAGACGGGAGGTGATGAAGGCGTGGATGAGGCTTTCTGCAGCCGTGGAGGAGAGGGATGGACAGAGACGGGCGATGTTTTTCAGGTGAAAGAAGGCTGTCTTTGTGATCTGTTTAGTGTATTTGTCGAAGGAGAGGGTTTGGTCAAAGATGATGCCAAGATTCCGGATGTGAGGGGAGGTGGATAATGGGAAACCGTCGATGTTGAGGGCAAAGTTATGGGTGGATTTGGTGAGCGTTTTTGGGCCAATGATGATTATTTCAGATTTATCATAGTTAAGTTTGAGGAAGTTGATTTGAAGCCAGGATTTTATTTCAGTGATGCAGTTTGTCAGGATAGAGTGGGTGGCGGTGGAGATGGACTTGGTGGAGATGAAAAGCTGGATGTCATCGGCGAAGCAGTGGAATTGGAGACCATGACGGCGGATTAAGTGACCAAGGGGGGACAGGTACAGGATGAAGAGGAGGGGGCCAAGAACTGAACCTTGGGGAACACCTTGGGGGAGGGGAGCAGTGGGGGATTTGCAGTTATTGATGGAGATGAACTGGCGTCTGTCAGAGAGGTATGATTTGATCCAAGAGAGGGCAGTGCCGGTAATGTTAAAGGTGGTTTCAAGTCGGGTGAGGAGGATGGTGTGATTGATGGTGTCAAAGGCGGCGCTGAGGTCGAGGAGGATGAGAATGTTGAGGTTGCCAGCGTCAGAGGAGAGGAGAAGGTCGTTGGTGATTTTGAGGAGAGCAGTTTCAGTACTGTGGTTGGAGCGGAATCCGGATTGGAATGTTTCATACAGGTTATTGGCAGAGAGGTGATGTTTAAGTTGAGTGGCTACAGCGCGTTCCAAAACTTTTGACACAAGGGTAGGTTGGAGATGGGTCTGAAGTTATTTCGGGTGTCAGGGTTGAGTCCCGGTTTTTTCAGAATGGGGGTAACAGCAGCAATTTTGAGGGATGGTGGGACGATGCCTGTAGACAGGGAGGAGTTTATTGTTGCAGTGATAAGTGGAGAGAGAGCAGGAAGGGAGGCCTTGACAAAGCTGGAGGGGATTGGGTCAAGAGTGCAGGTGGCAGTTTTCATTCCTATGAGGAATTCAGAGAGGTCAGTAGGGGAGACTGGGGAGAAGTGAGACAGGGGTTGGCAGGATAAGGGGGGGCAGGTAGTTTGAGGGGGAGTGGGTGCGGTGGTGGTTAAGCTGTTGTAGATGTTGGCAATTTTGCATTGGAAGAATGAAAGGAAGGAGATGCAGTTGTCTACTGTGAATGACTGGGTGGTGGTGTTTAGGGGGCTGAGGAGTTTGTTTATTGTAGAGAAGAGTGCTTTTGGGTTTCCAGAGCCAGAGTGGATAATTTGAGAGTAGTAGGCGGAGCGGGCGCTGGAGAGGGCATCTTTGTAGTGTTGTAGGTGGTCCTTGTAGGCTTGGGAGTGAATTGTGAGACCTGTTTTATTGCAGAGTCTTTCAAGTTGGTGAGCATGAGTTTTCATCAGGCGGAGTTCAGGGTTAAACCAGGGAGCAGAATGGGTGAAAGAAACTGTTTTGGTTTTTATAGGCACAAGCTGGTCAAGGCAGGAGGAGAGAGTGTGGTTGTAGTAGTCAGTGAGGTCAGAAGGGGTGTGGAGGTCAACGAAGGGAGAAGTGGACATTTTTTCAGAGAGGGTGTATGCGAATGAGGTAGGTGAAAGAGCGTTTAGCTTACGGAAGTTGATAGTGCGATAATGCCTTGGTGCTGGGGTGGGGATGTTGATGGTCATAGTGATGGCTAAGTGGTCAGAGGGTGAGGTCAGAGCCAGAGAGATTGTGCAAAATTAATCAGGTAGAGCAGACAAGGTCCAGAATGTGACCACGGTTATGGGTAGGAATTTATAATGTAAATGTATTTGCATTATAAATTGTAGAAGTGTCGAAGTGTCGAAGTAAATGTATTTTAACCTATATATGCAACTGTGTATATATATACATATATATATATATATTAGGGTGGTCCTCAAATGTAAACATTAACTTTTCTAAAGTGCTTTTCCATTTTTTTATTACACCTGTAGAGAGAACAAATTGGGTAAAATTTCATTTCGTTTTGAAAACGTTTACCACTGTCACATGGCCCCTGCTATTCTGCTCATCAGCACTAGACAGAAATTATTTCGGTTTGTTTCAGTTATGATGGCGAGTGCAAGTACTTCAAGAAGAGCAACCAGAAAAAGAATCATGTGTGGCTGATAGCCTGCCATATTGAAAAACTACCAGAAACTCGGCTCCCATCTTGGCAAGAGATTCTGCAGCGATACTATAAGCTACATCATGCTGAGAAATTGGACATAAGCAGTGCCGCAACAACTGTTGTTCGTGAGACAACTGTTGTTATGTATCTGGGAGAAAGCACGGATCCCCACTGCAGATGAGCGGAATATCATTGCAAAACTAGAGAGAAAAGTAGAACAATACAGATCCATCCTGAAAGGAAAGAGCCGGCGATCTGTCCCTCAGATAAAGAAAGAAGGACAGTTTCAAACCGGTCTACGTGACTTATTTGACATTCCTCATGTTGATGTCCTTGATCTGATCAAAATACCAGAGGACCGTGAATTCCTTAAGGCACAACGGGAGCCAGGTCGACGGGGCTTTATGGTTGGTGTTGACAAGGTGCTAGCAGGAAAAGAGGAGTGGACACATCAACGCGACAAGGTGTTGACTGAAAGAGAGCAGCATGAAAAAGAGAAGCAAGCAGCCCGAGAGGAGACTCTTGAGCTTGCATCATCAACAGACAGCAGTGCTGAAGCCAGTGATCATGACGACTCTGCTGTTCTATCTGCTTCAAAGAGGCAGAGCCGAAAGCGTGCAAGTAGCATTGTTACACTGGACCTAACAGCAGCTCTCGACCGCACCAAGGTTAGCGATCGATCAGCTGTTCACATCTTGTCAGCAGCAGCCTCTGCTCTGGGACACGACCCTTCAGAGTTGGCCATCAACCGTACATCGATCAGGAAATCCAGGCGGATCCAACGGAAGACAATTGCAGGTGACATCCAGGCATCCTATGCTCCAAACACAAGTCTGGTGGTTCATTGGGATGGCAAGCTCCTTCCAGACGATGGGACTAAAAAAGCTGATGGCCTTCCTGTCATTGTCAGTGACCCACAAGGAACTGGAAAGCTTTTGGGTGTGCCAAAGCTGCCAGCAGGAACTGGACTAGCAACAGCTGCTGCTGTTATGCAATGCCACGAAGAATGGCATTTGCAAGACATGGTGGCAGGTATGAGCTTTGACACGACAGCCAGCAACACTGGTTCAGTACTTGGTACATGCACTATTTTGCAGCAAAAGCTTGGACGACCACTATTACATTTTGCATGCTGGCATCACATTCTGGAACTAGTGGTGGAGGCAGCAATGGCAGCATTCAAACCATCTCTTGGTCCATCAAAAGGACCTGAGATAGCCTTCTTCTAGCGTTTCCAGTCAAACTGGAATTCCATTGCCCAAAGCAAGTTTAAGCCAATGATGCCTGATGACCTGGACTCTGTAGTTTCAGGTGTATTTTTAAGTTGCAAAGAAGATGTCGTTTCATTCTGCATCCAGAAACTGGAATCGGGCCAACTACGAGATGACTACCGTGAACTTCTTGAGTTGACTATTATTCTGTTTGGTGAGCGTCCTCCGAGAGGATTCAGGTTCATGCAGCCAGGAGCCATGCATCGGGCAAGATGGATGGCCCGTGTGATTTATGGAATCAAGATCTACTTGTTCCGTGATCAGTTTCGACTGACCCCAAAGGAACTCACTGGCATAAAGCGTTTTACAGCATTTGTTGGAGCAGTGTATACCAAAGCCTGGTTCAGCGCGCCATCTGCCATTGGTGCTCCCGCTGGAGACCTAGCTCTCTTAAAAGCACTCATTTTCTATCCTGATTCAGTGATTGCCGAAGCCACCAGCAAAAAGCTTTCCAATCACTTGTGGTACCTCAGCGAAGAACTGGCAGGACTTGCTCTGTTTGACGATAGTGTTGAGTTTGATGTCAAGCGAATGATAGTAGCTGCTCTTAAAGAAGAATGCCAAGAGAATCCTCAACCATGGGTACATGTGGATCTTACAGCAAAAGAAGCCAACGCTGCCAAGACTGTTGCAGATTTTGTTACTTCTGCCTCACTGCGAATTTTTACTGCATTCAAAGTCAATACTGACTTCCTAGAAAAGGACCCTGGTGAGTGGGCCGATGACCCATCATTTCAGTCATCACAGCAAGTCTTATGCGGTATTTCCACTGTCAACGACTTTGCAGAACGTGGTGTAGCATTAATACAGGACTACAATCAAGTCTTGACAAAGGATGAACAGCAGCGCCAGTACCTGTTGCAAGTTGTTGAGTGGCATCGCCATCAGTTCCCCGACGCAAAGAAGATAAGGAGGAAATAATTTACCACAGAACTTATTAATGAGGAATCAATGGTCTGGAGGACTCTTACTCTGTGTGTTTATGATGATTGTCATACATTCTTACTGATTTGGGATTACATCTGAGTGTTAGTTTATTAAAAACAATTTTGTGTGTCGATACTGAAACATTGTAATTTTCAACCCATGTGTGACAGTAGTAAATAAAGTCGTATAGAAACCATCTTTGGCACATTTCATTTTTTCACAATAAGGAACAATTTTAGCAACAAGCACCTGAAAAAAGTCCAATTTTATTTTTTGGTGTACATTTGAGGACCACCCTAATATATATATACACATATGTTTTTGAATATCTCAACTTTCTGAGATATCATGCTCAGGCAGACAGACAGACGAAAAATGACTCATCGAGCAACACTTGGCAAAACAGAACAAAGCAGAATGGCACTCAGTGGAGCATCCTTTTGACCTCAAAAATAATTAGTGGTTGAATTCAGTGACCTGATATGCAAATCGTTTTCAAAAAGTTTAAGTTAATCGGATGAAAATTGACAATTTTGGCCTATGTTGACCTTTTGGCCAATGTTGATCTCAAAAATATTTAGTGGTTGAATTCAGCAAGCTGATATGTAAATCCTGTTCACATTTCAAGTCAATCAGATGAAAATTGAGGATTTCAGAAATTCAAAAAAAGTGGTTGACCTTTGGCCTATGTTGACCTTTTGGCCTACGCTGATCTCAAAAATAGTTGGTGGTTGAATTCAGTTAGCCGATATGTAAATGCTATTCAAATTTCAAGTCAATCAGATGAAAACTGAGGATTTTAGAAATTTGAAAAAAAGTGGTTGACCTTTGGCCTATGCTGACCTTTTCACCTTTTGACCTCAAAAATATATAGGAATTTGTCAGACCACGAACTCTACCATTTGGTGGAGTTTCATGAAGATCGGTTCAAAACTAAAACCTGTAGTCAAGTATAAATGAGCGGACAGACAAACACACAAACAAACAAACAAACACACAAACACACAAACCGGAGTGATCAACAAACTTGCAAAAAATCCCCCCCCCCCCACTCCAAGTAATAAACTGCCTCAAATGCAATACCCTCTCCTCTGGCGAGGGTAATAACACAGACAGTGCATTTGTGCTTTGAGGACATTCCTGTATTGTGGAACCGTTCACAACTTCAAGTTTCATGAAAAACAAAGGCAGGAGTCTTCTTCTGATAAACAATTTTACAACAAGGGTGTTCTCCCAAGATCACACACGGCAATGAAACATGGACTACAGCAAAGATTTAGTATACATTGGTGTTCAAACTGCCATGCAAAGATGCCATCTGAGCAAAACCAAAAGGGGACAAGAAAAACAACTAAATCAGAGAGAAAACAAAATTCCTAAACACTGGTCACAATCAAAAAACTCAAATGGAACTTGGCTGGACACATGGCAAGGACAGACAATAACTACAAACTGGCAACCGAACGAAGACTGTGAAAGAAGCACAATGAGATCCAAGACCAGATTGAGAGATTACGTTCTGTTACCATTTGAGTTTTTGGCATCAGATTTTCAACAATTCTCTATTATGAGAATATGGAGAACCTAATAAATAAATGTTACATTTCTAAAATAAGCTGTCATTTTCTTAAAACTTGAGCAGATGGGGTTAGAATGTTGAGATTCTTGTTGTCTTTTGGCAGCAATTTGCAGTCATTGTTGTGGACATTCTGGTGACAGCCAGCCATATGGCTTTCATCAAGGGGTGTGGGGTGCTGGCTGGTTGTCAGGGGTTCCAGATGGTATTTAGAGGAGTTGTGCTGTATATACCCAAAGGGCTGTACGTTTTCAAGACTGCTTTCTCCTTACTCGTTCACTGAATACCCTGCCTACTGCTGAGGATCGCTTACAAAGAGGGCACGTACAACCCAGCATGAGTAATGCTATGTGAATTTATCAAACCTTTATCAGCAAAACTTTTCCCGCAGTGAGAGCATTTTTTATGTGAGCACTCCAGCGTGGGTTGCACGACGGAAGTTCAAGCTTCGTTGAGAAATAAAATCCTTGTCACAAATAAAACATTTGTAAGGATGGTATTGTTGGTTGTTGTCTCCATATGCGGGTTTTATGAGGTGGGAGGAAGTTCTCCCAGAATTCAAAATCTCCACCTTTTTCAGTAAAGGATCATTATTCATGAACCAGTTTGTGAAACTTCATTCTCATAGTTTTGTTCCAAGGGCTCGTTTTAGAATTCTCACAGAACCTCTGACACCCTCCACCTGCAGTTTGTTTGTCGTGATATTCCCTGGAATGCTTTTTAAGTACTCAGTTAGGGTTTTCTTGATCATCCGGATTCCCTGTTACTCCGACTATCACTGGTACAATTTCAGGTTTCTTCAATTTCGAAAACAACTTCACATCATTTTTCATATCCTGGTCTTTCAGATTTCAGCTCTCTTCCATCGATCTTCATATGTGATATCAAACTGTCTTTTCGAGAGAAACCTTTAGCACATATCGAGCATTTGTGGGGTCTCTCTCCTGTATGGATCTTCATATGTAATATCAAACTGCCTTTTTGAGAGAAACCTTCATCACATATCGAGCATTTGTGAGGACGCTCTCCTGTATGGATCCTCATATGCAATTTCAAACTGCCTTTTTGAGAGAAGCCTTTATCACAAATGGAGCATTTGTAAGGACGCTCTCCTGTATGGATCCTCATATGTGATTTCAAATCAATGTTTTGAGAGAAACCTTTATCACATATCGAGCATGTGTGGGGTCGCTCTCCTGTATGGATCCTCATATGTGATTTCAAACTGCCTTTATGAGAGAAACCTTTATCACATATCGAGCATTTGTAAGGACGCTCTCCTGTATGGATCCTCAAATGCAATTTCAAACTGCCTTTTTTAGGGAAACCTTTATCACAAATGGAGCATTTGTAAGGACGCTCTCCTGTATGGATCCTCATATGTAATTTCAATTCTCTGTTTTGAGAGAAACCTTTATCACAAATCGAGCATGTGTAAGGACGCTCTCCCGTATGGATCCTCATATGTAATTTCAAATTGCCTTTTTGAGAGAAACCTTTATCACATATCGAGCATGTGTGAGGTTGCTCTCCTGTATGGATCCTCATGTGTAATTTCAAAGCTCTGTTTTGAGAGAAACCTTTATCACATATCGAGCATGTGTGAAGTCGCTCTCCTGTATGGATCCTCAAATGTAATTTAAAATTGCCTTTATGAGAGAAACCTTTATCACATATCGAGCATGTGTGAGGGCGCTCTCCTGTATGGATCCTCATATGTAATTTCAAATTGCCTTTTTGAGAGAAACCTTTATCACACATCGAGCATGTGTGAGGGCGCTCTCCTGTATGGATCCTCAAATGTAATTTAAAATTGCCTTTATGAGAGAAACCTTTATCACATATCGAGCATGTGTGAGGGCGCTCTCCTGTATGGATCCTCATATGTAATTTCAAATTGCCTTTTTGAGAGAAACCTTTATCACACATCGAGCATGTGTGAAGTCGCTCTCCTGTATGGATCCTCAAATGTAATTTAAAATTGCCTTTATGAGAGAAACCTTTATCACATATCGAGCATTTGTAAGGACGCAAACCTGTATGGATCCTCATATGTAATTTCAAACTGCCTTTTTGAGAGAAACCTTTATCACATATCGAGCATGTGTGATGGCGATCTCCTGTATGGATCCTCAAATGTAATTTAAATTCGTGTTTTTCAGAGAAACCTTGATCACATATCAAGCATTTGTGTGGACGCTCTCCTGTGTGGATCTTCATATGCCTTTTCAAACTGCTCTTACAAGAGAAATCTTTATCACAGACGGAGCACTTGTGGGGGCGTTTTCCAGTGTGTATCGTCCTGTGCATTTTCATGTTACTCGTTGAAGCAAAATCCATTCTGCACACATTACACTTACAAAGGATTCACTTTTTTTGACGCTTATTGTGTTTGTTTAATTTAACACTAATATTTGTGTTGCGAGGCCAAGACATGCACTTGTATTTTATAGAAAGGGAGTCTTGATTTCGTGATTTTTTTTTCAAAAAAGGCTTCTTCCTCACTGTCAAGCTGCGACTGGACCTTATTTGTCCCAAATTTCTTCTGGTTTGTTCTACAGAAACAAAGAACACATTTCCTTTTTTTTTTGTCAAAATCAAAATGCAAAATATTTAACACTTCTCCGAAAATTATATATTTTCTCAACACAAAATATTGTCTGTTAATTTTTTACGTTTCCACTCACCAGTTGCAAAACAGGAAGCACTTCCATTTGTCATGTGAATACCATCTGATCCTTCCTTTGCAGAAGCACATTTTGAATCTTCTGTGACAGATAAATCGTTGTTGTGTTGTCTGCCTTCTACATTTACAGAATAGACATCACCTGTGTACAAGTCAGGGTCAGTCTTTTGCAGGGAAATGAGATGGAGAACCATCTTGAGAGTTCATAGAACATGTTACTTCATGGCATGTATACTTCAATTTTAATGTAATAATGAAGTTTGAGATTGGTTAAAAGAAAAATTCCGGATATTAAGCGCAATTGAAGTCCTCTTCTATGCCACCCTATTTCACATGTTCAAGTACTGCTAAACTGGAGGTTCATGGAACGAACAAGCAGGCCATTTGTGTTCAGCAGGGTTAAAGTATTTAATTCAATTTAAATAAAATAAAGATTGAAAAAATTAACTCCACCCTACTCTGAAGACTGAACTCTCAAACCTGTCTCCCTCCTCCAAGTCCTGGTGGCATCTGGTCAAATCTGTTTCTGCTGTTTGTTCCCCTTCCATGCCCTCCCTCCCTTACCTCATACGGCCACACACCTGACTTTGCACCTGAAAAAGCTGAATGCCTCAACTCCGTGTTTGCCTCAAAATGTTGTGTCCCAAACCCATCGCTCTCTGTGCCCACCTTAACCAGTCATACCCAGCTGGTCCCAGACTCTGTGCCCTTCTCTCCCAACAAGGCGGAGAAGTTTGTCAATTCTCGACTCTGATTCCGCAACTGGCCCAGACAGCATCAGCTCACGGGTCCCCAAATCCTGCTCTGCCGTGCTATCACACTCTCTCTCTCTGGTCTCTTCACCCTCTCTTTTACTCAAGGTCATCTGCCATCTGCTTGGAAATCAGCCAACGTTACCGCTTTACAAAAAAAAGGTGCAAAGAGATCCCTGCAACTGCAGACCAATGAGCCTACTCCCTATAATCAGCAAGGTCATGGAAGCCATCATCGCTTCTGATAATAAATAAATCCTTCCTAGTCTCCAAAGGCTTGATCTGTGATCATCATTTTGGATTAAGACCAGGCCCCTCCAATTTGGACATGCTGTTTCTGCTGTGCTTTTGCTTTTTCTGGCATTCATTAATGAGCTGTGCAACTCTCTGAAAAATCATCTCTATCTTTTTGCTGATGACTCCACCCTCTGCTGCTACTTATCTCAATGCTGAGATTGACAGGCAGCAGCCTCTTCACTCTCTGCAGACAGGATAAAATCACAAACTGGTCAAAAAAGTGGAACATGTCATTCAATCCTGACAAATCTCACATCCTCACTATTTCTTTTTGTAAAGACCATCTGGAAAACCCACTGTCACTCAAGCTTTTGGGTCGCACTATCTGCCATGATCTTTCCTGGGAAAACCACATTTCCAAGCTGGCCTCCAAAGGCAGTCGCCGACTGGGCATCCTCCGTCGTGTGAAGTTCTTTATTGGCATGACTGAGCTTCTCACCATAAACAAGGCTTTCATCCACAACTTGATGGAGTACTGCTCTCCCCTCTGGGCTGGTGCTCCTGCCTCACACCTCACTCAGCTTCATGCTGTGGAAACCAAAGCTTTTAGAATCATTGGCATCTCCCTTGATGAAGCTGATTCTGAAGGCCTTTCACTCTCTCTGCAGGCAGGTCGGTAGTCTTTCTGTGTTCTACTGATTCCTCTCTGGCCAAGCTCGTAAAAAAAAATAGTTGGTGGTTGAATTCAGTCAGATGATATGAAAATCTTGTTCAAATTTGAAGTCAATCGGATGAAAATTGGGGATTTTATTAATTTGAAAAAGTGGTTGACCTTTGGCCTACGCTAATCTCAAAAATAGTTCGTGGTTGAATTCAGTTAGCTATGTAAATCCTAATCAAATTTCAAGTCAAACGGATGAAAATTGAGCATTTTAGAAATTTGAAAAAAAGTGGTCGACTTTTGACCTATGTTGACCTTTTGGCCTATGCTGATCTCAAATTGTTGGTGGTTGAATTCAGTTAGCCGATATGAAAATCACATTCAAATTCCAAGTCAATCGGATGAAAATTGAGGACTTTAGGAAAATTTTTTTTAAAGTGGTTGACCTTTGGCCTATGTTGACCTGTCGACCTTTTGAGCTCAAAAATATATAGGAGTTTGTCGGACCACGAACTCTACCGTTTGGTGAAGTTTTGTGAAGATCAGTTAAAAACTGTAACCTGTAGTCAAGTATAAGTGAGCTGACACACAAACACACAAACCAGTGATCAACAAACTTGCAAAAAAAAAAAAAAAAGCCCAAGTAACAAACGTTATTATGTAGAAGTGTAGATTATTAACTTTTTACATCCCGATTTACACACCTGTTACGGATCGTTGTGCAGGTCTGACACCATCCTCTTCGCACCAACACTCGTTTAAAGGTACTAGGACGTGCCCGTACGTACGTGCTTGCCCGTACGTGCTTGCCCGTACGTGCGTGCAAAAAAACAACTTTGAAACCACGTGGCAGTAACGACCACAGAACCCCCCCCCTCTATTTACATGAAATGGTTTGGTCCATTCGCAAAGCCAGTAACGACCACAGAACCCCCCCCCCCCTCTATTTACATGAAATGGTTTGGTCCATTCGCAAAGGCAAAGCGAACGGCTTGCGAGTACGGTGACCATACCTTGGGAACCACTTGTCCGATTAATTTCAAACCTTGAAAAGGCACATCCTCGGGTCCCCAGCAATATACCTGGCAAGTTTAAAGTATATCGGACCGGTAGTTGTCGAGAAACAGCGGTCACAGACACACACACACACACACACACACACACAGACACACAGAGATTAGTGGAATTATAGATAGATATCAGTGTTTTGCAAGATCCTACCCAGCTGCGCCTGGACCAGAACTGGACCAGAACCTTCAAAGTTATGAAACAATTAGAACTGATTTTCAAAGACATTTCGGCACGCTCAAAGTGCAAAATGGAACATCCTTCTCAAAATGTAACCACGCTGGTCATAAAAACACTTTTCAAAGAAAATCAAACTATATTTATCATCAATCGCTCCAGTCTCGTGAAAACGACCTGAGGGCTGGAAGGTGAGGCAGCATCTACCTCTGGCAAGGGATAGGTATCTGTTTCGACCTCGAATGGATCACTGTTATCCAAGGCCTAAAAGAAGCACAAACACCAGAAGATGGATTACCGCACGTGGACCCAGTCTCTCATCACGGATAAACATACCAATGGCAATACTGTATCTATACTTCGTAACGATAGCACGTACGTACCATGGGCCTGCGCACAAACGATCACACACCACGTGGCAATTAAAAGTACACCAAGCGCTGTAAACACGACATCGGGTCGAAACAAGGACGAAGAGGACGCTCACCTCGCAATTTCAAGGAAAATAAATAAAAGAGAAACCAATATGAGGTTAACCGCACATGACTGTTCGCACCTATGTGACGAATCTGGAGATCGGAATAAAAACACCTTCTTTGAACGTTAAGGTATGCTTTAACCCAAAATATTTTTCGGGTGGTGTATAGGCAACGAAGCGCTGCCTCGCATGCTCCCGGAAGTTAATTTTTTTATGAAAACTGCTTGAAAATCGAAATGCCAGTGGGTGGAGTCAGCCTTCCTAATAATGACGTCGGTGTGGGTGGAGTTAGGCCAGCTGGCCAACCAATGGACGGAAAGACAGACACAGATGAACAGAAAACTTGCGCCACTTTAATATAATTATACAAACACAATTGCTTGTTTTAGAACGTTAACTGTTCTTGTTTAAAATGAAACTTATTTGTAAATGCTATAACATTCACATTACGTATCGATAATAACGATTATATCGTCCTGCAAGTCTTCGGTGCCGTGCCCGGCTGCTGTCACCCACTCATTGTGTGTGTGTCTGTATGTCTGTATGTCCGTGCTTGTCTGTGCCTTCACCTCGAAAATATAGGCTCTATCCCAGTGACTTTTGTGCGTTAAATAAATTAATGTGCCCATGTGATGTGCTCGTACATAGACATGCCTTCGTGTGCTCGTACCAAGACCTGCATGTGTGTGCTCGTACTAAGACGTGCATGTGTGTGCTCGTACTGAGACGTGCATGTGTGTGCTGGCACCAAGACGTGCATGCGGGCGCCATCTTGTAAAAACCTCGCACCGGTCTCTGAAACTGCTCCATGGAAGAAATTGAGACCTGGCTCCAGGGTCGGCGTCATGGGGGGGGGGGGGCATTCGCGGGCCATGCCCCCCCCCCACAGGCCAAGACTTTGGCGCCAAACTTTGCGTTTTATTAATTAATTTATATTTATCATATTAAAAGTGAAAATATTTTCGCTAAATGAAATGAAATAAAAACAAAAATAAGAAAAGAAAAAAACACACCCTGTTGGTCATATTTGCATCAGGTCACATTTGAGGAAGTAGTTTGCTCATTGACGAGGAGTTTAATAAGGGGTGGGACATGGCCACGGCTGCCAGCGCATCACTGAGACCCGCGATCCCCAAACGGAGACGCAAAGCGAACACAAATATGGATGAGTATGTCGTTATGGGAACGACAGGACACAGAGATGATGACGAAAAAACAGAACTTCAGAGACTGCACCACAACACTATTGATTCAGTGCTTGGAGAGATGGATCACAGATTCAGCGAGCGGAGCTCACACTTTGCTAGTGCACTTGTTGCACTGAATCCAGAAAGTGATACATTTCTTGATGTAAAGGCTGTGAAGCATATTATGGACCTGTCACGATCGCCTATAATTGAGACAGTGTACGAAGTTGCAAAACAGTTTTTCAGCTCACAAAAACAATCACAGCCAATCGATGGGGATTGGACTACACAGCACATCTTCTCAAAGTACCACACACATCTGATCGGAATGCCCAGTGTACTGACTGCTTTCAAACATGCCTCAACATTTGTCGCCTCCACAGCAATGTGCGAGAATTAATTCTCCACTCTGACAAAACGGATTTTCCGACCACAGACACGCAATGCTCCACAAAAGAAAGGCCCAGTTGGTTCAGCTCACGTTTGAGAGGGACCTAACCCGAAAATGCACAACTGAGTGGAAGGACACCATTCTGAGGAGGTTCAGCACCAACACTCGCCGCCTGCAACTCTTCTGAAGGTAAGCCATGCGTTTAATTCACTTTATGATGCCAGCCTTGGCTTTCATGATTATTACGCAAAATGTTGAATGATTTTTGAGTCTGTCTGCATTTATTCGGTAAGAGTGGAGAAAAATAGTCTATTTCAAATGATGGTCCAATGACGCGCACAGTGCAAATAGTTAGAGAGTGAAACAGTGAGAGACAGACACGTGGCTTGCACGTAGGCTATATTTTGTGCAGTGTGTGTGTGTGTGTGTGTGTGTGTGTGTGTGTGTGTGTGTGTGTGTGTGTGTGTGTGTGTGTGTGTGTGTGTGTGCGTGCACGCAAGAGAGAGACTTTGCAGCATGTTTTTAAATTGTAACTGGGTTGATGTGTTGGTTGTTGACGGCAAACTCTTATAATATCAAGCACTAGCAGAAGTACCCGGCATTGCCGGGCGGGGAGGGGGAAGGGGAGGGGGTAGGGGAGGGGGAAGGGGAGGGGGGGAGGGGGAGGGGGGAGGGGGAGGAGGGGGAGGGGGAGGGGGAGGGGGAGGAGGGGAGGCATTGCCGGGCCTAGCAGAAGTACCCGGCATTGCCGGGCGGGGGAGGGGAGGGGGAGGGGAGGGGAGGGGAGGGGAACGGGGGAGGGGAACGGGGGGGGGGGGGGGGGGGGGAGCGAGCCCCTTGGCAAAGCGAGCTATTTTTTTCTCATAGCGTCATAGCATTCATAGCGTTCATATATCGCTCATAGCGTCATATCGTCATATCGTTCATAGCATCATAGCGATTTTTTTTCATAGCGTCATAGCATTCATAGCGTTCATAGCGTCATATCGTTCATAGCATCATAGCGTCATAGCGATTTTTTTTTTCATAGCGTCATATCTTTCATAGCGTCATAGCGATTTTTTTTTTCATAGCGTCATAGCGTCCACAGCGTCATATCGTTCATAGCGTCATGGCGTCATATCGTCATAGCATCATCACGTGATCGCTCTGAGCGAATCAGCACCCACCTGCTCTGATTCCGTGCGGCGTGCGCTGAAATGCGCCGAGGTAAATATGAATAAAAAATATGGATCGTCAAATATTTTGAGGTCGGCCATGTTCGTCCCAGGCTCAATGGCCATGTCTATGCCAAATATCAAGCACGTAAGCCTCTCCGTTTAGGAGTCTACCGGTAACATATTACACACACACACACACACACGCACACGCACACACAAACTGTGTTTTATATACTAGGGCATGCCCGTACGTGGGTGCCCGTTCCTTGCCAAAAAAAAAAAAAAAACGCTACCCGTACGCTCTACCCCGCCCGTACGCCCGTACGCCCGTACGCCCGTAAACAAAAAAAACAACGCTCTTCGCTTCCGCCCTTCGCTCTGACTGAATTGGGAGAAATAATGCGCATAAGAAATCGAGAAATTATTATTTTCTCCGGAAGAAATCGAATTACGAACCGTAATGCACGGAGGTATATAATATGGAGAGCCAATTGGCCACCTCGCAGCATTAGCCGCCGTGAAGCCACCGGAAATAGTCTGGCGGCCATATTGGGAAGCCGATCGTTTTGTAAACAAAGCCTGTCAAAGCAAAGGCGTGGCGTACTGATGATGCAGCTGGAGCGAATTTTAGGACCGCCGACTATTTAATTAATATAGAATACTAATATTTGAACTGATATTCTGGCTCAGAATCCCGTTCTTTAAGGAAATGGTGTTCATTAAGTTTGAAGTTGATTCTAGACGCATTTTTCCTGGGGAATCCAATGGTTTAGAGCTTGTTTGAAAAAAAAGTGCCCAAAATTACCGCTCGGTGTTCTTTATCGTTCTTCTCATGACCCAATCACCCACTAGTAGGAATAAGAATCCTGACATGTTACACCCCTGTTTAACTCCCGTCTTCACCTTGAACCATTCTGTTGTTTCACCTTGGTCGACGACCGCACATTGAAAGTCTTGGTAAAGGGCTTTTACAAGGTTCACTAATTTTCCAGGTATGCTGTATTTCTTCATTATGACCCAGACTTTCTCTGGGCAAGGAGTCGAAAGCTTTCTAGAAATCTATAAAATTGAGGTACATCGTCGTTTGCCATTCTTTGGCTTGTTCAATAATATTCCTCAATATAAAGATCTGATGTGTTGTCATGTTATATGATGTTACTTAATTCAGTCATTATATTGTAACTAAGATGTGTATGTTTCTATTACCGAGATGTTAGAAACCACGCAGATATAATAATAACCAGAGTTTATTCTACACTGACATGGGTCAGCAACACATCAACAGTGAGTCAGTCACATAAATGACATGAAACGCTGTCATGTAGTTAACCCACAAGCCTCACTGGTGAGCAAACAGGACCAGTTTGCAATATTTTTTCCTGATGCGCTCTTCCTTTATGTCATCATCGAGTGTTCTCACAACATGATGGAAACGTACCTCTCCACTCCACTCCTCTCCACTCCTCTTCTCCTCTCACCTCTCACCCTTCCCACCTCACCCCTCCCACTCTCTCGTCCTCTCCACCTCACCTCACCCTCTCATCCTCTACACCTCACCGCACCCACTCTTCCTCTCCACCTCTCACCCTCTCATCCTCTCCACCTCACCTCACCCTCTCAGCCTCTCCACCCCACCCCATCCTCTCTTCCTCTCCACCTCACGCCACCTCTCACCCTCTCCATCTCACCTCCTCATCCTCTCCACCTCACCTCACCCTCTCCACCTCACCCCATCCTCTCATCATCTATACCTCACCCAACCGTCTCATCATTTCCACCTAACCCCACTCACCCTCTCTTCCTCTCCACCTCACCCCATCCTCATCTATACCTCACCGAGCCGTCTCATCATCTCCACCTCACCCCACTCACCCTCTCCACCTCACCCCATCCTCTCATCATCTATACCTCACCGAGCCGTCTCATCATCTCCACCTCACCCCACTCACCCTCTCCACCTCACCCCACTCACCCTCTCCACCTCACCCCATCCTCATCATCTATACCTCACCGAGCCAGCTCATCATCTCCACCTCACCCCACTCACCCTCTCCACCTCACCCGATCCTCTCATCATCTATACCTCACTGAGCCGTCTCATCATCTCCACCTCACCCCACTCACCCTCTCTGCCTCTCCACCTCACCCCAGACTCTCATCATCTATACCTCATCCAACCATCTCATCCTCTCCACCTCACCCCACTCACCCTCTCTACCTCTCCACCTCACCTCACCTTCTCTTCCTCTCCACTTTACATCACCTTCTCTACCTCTCCACCTCACCTCACCTCTCATAACCGTCTCCTCCTCTCATAACCGCCTCCTCTCATAACCCTCTCATAACCCACTCCTCTCATAACCCACTCCTCTCATAACCCACTCCTCTCATAACCCACTCCTCTCATAAT
Source organism: Myxine glutinosa (assembly GCF_964187855.1). NCBI lineage: Eukaryota > Metazoa > Chordata > Myxini > Myxiniformes > Myxinidae > Myxine > Myxine glutinosa. The sequence continues at coordinate 247,609,062 of NC_136261.1, forward strand.
CCACTCCTCTCATAACCCACTCCTCTCATAACCCACTCCTCTCATAACCCTCTCATAACTCAATCATCTCATAATCCACTCCTCTCATAATCCACTCCTCATAACTCACTCCTCACATAACTCACTTCACAAATAAGACTCCTTACAGTCGGTAAGCATCCAAAATGAATCAGCTTCCCAATATGGCCGCCAAGCAACTTCCGCTAGCTTCAGCCGACAGCCGTCATTGGCTCTCCATATTATATACCTCCGTGCCGTAATGGCGCAGGCTCTCGGGCTCGCAACAACGCGTTCTGTGATTGGCTGCCGAAGTGAAGTCTTCACTGTCGCAAATGTGAAGCGATGAATACGATGAATCGCAAATTAGTTTTTATTAGTTTTAAAACATAGTTTAACGGCAACATAGTTTGCCAACGTGAAATAAATGAATACGCTCTCAAATGTGCCGTCCGAGGCAGCGTGTGTTCGGCACGTTCGGCACACGCGATAACTCGCTGCTCGCTGATTGGTTGAATCGTTTTTTGGACATAGCTCGGTAAGTAATTGTCCGATTAATATGAAACCTTGAAAAGGCACATCCTCGGGTCCCCAGCAATATACCTGGCAAGTTTAAAGTATATCGGACCCGTGGTTGTCGAGAAACAGCGGTCACAGACAGACAAACGTACAAACGTACAAACAAACACACAGAGATTACTGGAATTATAGATAGATATATATAGATTTACATCACAGATTGAGTTCTCCAACGGCAGTTTGTCTCCCCCCCCCCCCCTCCCCCTGGTTACCCTAATACCCCCGATTAGATTTCTTCTGACGCCGACTCTGCCTGGCTCATTGTCAAGTACTCCCCATGGGGAATAAGATATGTTAACGATGATGTCATCGGTGCCTTCGTTATGACGTCATAATTCGACAAGTACAACACTTATCCGATCATTATTTTAAAAATTTCAGCAATTGTTGGTCTGATGGACACGAAATTTTCACCATCGGAGCACCTCCTCGTTGAGAACATTTTAATGATAATCATGACGTCATATGTCATGTGATACAGGCGCCATCTTGGAAAAACCGAAAAATGTTGCACCTCTATATCTCCAAAACCGCTGTATGGAAAAAATTGAAACATGTCTCATTGTAAAGAACTCCATATGGGGAATACGTGTTAACGATGACGTCATTGGTGCCATAATTATGACGTCATGATTCGACAGGGACAACGCTTAGTCTGATCAGTTTGAAATGTATTGAGTGCGATCTATGCAATAATTATATTAGAGAATATCAATTTATGATGTCATCGCTCACGTGGTCTGGCATCCATATTGGATCAAAGAAAAAAAATGTTTTAACCCTTTGGAGTCTGCAAGCCGAATTTATCGGCTCTAACCGCATTCAAATTCTAATACAGTAGACTCCAGAGGGAACAAGTTGACAAGTTGACTGCGCATGGTAAGTATTCTATGAATACCATCTAGTTCCCCTGAAAGAGTTTCCATCTCCAATGTTGTCTCTGATAGTTTCTTCAAATTCCCACTGTCTGATCAGTTTTAACATACTGAGAACCTTCAGATATGCTAATAACATTGGAATCAGTATCGAAATCGGAGGTCAACGTGCAATGTTTGTCTATGTAAACCACAATTTGGATCAAGGTGGATTATGAGTGCGACGACACTGGCAAAATCGAAAATCGACACTTTAGGGCTTTTTTCAGCACTTTGTGATTGGCAAAAGAAAAGATAAATATCAAAATATTTTCCCATTCAAATTGTACCATGGTTTTCAGAAGAAAAAAAATTGCGTTTGGGTTCCTCTTTATCCGAGGCCCAGCACAATTTGTGATGCAATGCCCGTCCGCACAAAGCTGGCAGAGAGCTATATAGCCGAGTCAACAATGACTAGCCGGCTCAAAAGGCAAGACGGCTCAAAAGTAAGTGCCCTAGCTGGGTACCATCTTGTCGGACCATTGCTTTCTCTTTCTTTCTTATTTGGGGGGGGGGGGGGGGGGGGGCGGGGGCCTTAAATTACCATTCAAAACAGGTAGACTGTTTCTTTTCTTTTTTTAAATCGCATTCTTTAATCGCACTATTAAATTGCCGTTCTTTTCGTTTATTATTAAGAGAAGAGGGTTAACAGGTGAGCTATATTTAAAATAACCCAAACAAGGGTAATGGTCAGACTTTGATTGAAGGTATTTCATCAATACATTATCTCAGTTTTTTTTTTGTATACAACATCGAGGCTCATGTAAGAGCTAACATCAATCACAAAAAAGATAAACTGACACATAAAACGAGATAAAGGGAGCAGGAGACAAGATGGGGAGAGAGAGGGAAGCACACAAGTACATTTGAAACCAGGGACATCGGGAGATCTGTGGGAGGGAGAGGGCTTGGGGGGAGGAGGCACGGGAATGGGGGGGGGGGAAGGGGTGGGAGAGGTATAAAACACATGGACACTGCGAGGACTTCCAGGAAAGAATTTTGATTTTTCAGGAAAGAAATTTTTTGGGGATTTGTAAAAGAACAAGTTTTAATTAAAACAAAAGCCACGTCGAAATATTTCATCGTGACGATTGTCATCAAATGGACGAATTTTTAATATATCTCGGCATTTTCCCGTCTGTTATTTCAGGCGGTGTATGACTGACCATGCCGCGATTGTAGAAAAATATATCTCGGCAATTTCCCGAATTTCGGATTTTCCTCCCGTTTTTTTTCAACCGAGTCTAAAACTATGTTAGCGACTGTGAAAAATGAAATGATATATCGAATTTGATTTGAAAGAAAACTGTGTGAGAGAGGAAGACACCACGGGCCTACAAAACAGGCCTCAAAGCTATGCGAGTTAATAAAATGGTGGATATTTGTTTATATTGTTGCGGATATGGGATTTGGCCTCCATCCATATCCGCTTGTAAATATCCCCCTATTTCCCCAATACTCCCCAACTATCCCCAATCCCCCATTCCCTAGTCCCATTGTCTGTAAACAACACTCAGTAGAGCCGACCTTCCCCTATTTCCCCCCTTAAATGTCGTGCCCAGGTCCACCGCATCTCACGTAGACAACTATAGGACATCTTGCTAGTTATTCTTAGTCTATGTCAGTTAAGGACTCGTTTCCATTAATTCTGACTCTTCGTTGCACCAGAATGTGATTATATGGCACCAGTAGTGAGTTTAGGACCTCCCAATACCTCCCCACAACCTCATCTCCGCATCCTCCCATCATCTCATGGAACTGCAACAACAACTACAACAACAGCGGGGGCGGCGCGGCAGCGGCGCGGGGAGTGCGCGTCCTCACTCCGGCTTGGTTAGCCGCCATTGCCCATGTGCTCCGACGGGGTTACCACGAAGGGGCTGCCTGTCAGCTCCTCGTCAAGGGCGGAGCCCCGGTAACCCCCCCGCACCCAATAAGAAGCGGCGGACCGATTCCATCTGGGGCGGAGCTAGCGAGCCGAGGGCGTGTCACTCCCCGTTGGATATAGGCAGCCACTTACCGGAGGTGACGTCAGATGCGCCCTGAGCTTGGAGAGAGAAGACGCCACCCTCCGGAGCGCTGTGAGACCTCCCCGCATCTTGGACTGGACCGTGCGTGATCCTGTCCCTGAGCCAAGGTGCACCTTGTGCTATCGCCTGCCTGCCCTTCATTGCCATCCATCTCCGTGTGAGTCAGTCTTGTCCCGTCTATCTGTGGTCTGTCTGGGGATAGATAAGACCGTGATTAAGTGCCCACCTTCCTATGCTGTACCTCTTGTCCTTGTAATCTAAACGTTCCGCATACCAATATTATAACCTCCTCCGGAGGTCTTGAGAACTGTACCCCTTGGTGTCGTGTCATTCATCCCAGCCGTTGTGTCCTTTTCCTCCATTGATTTAGCATAGCGCGACTTAGTCAACGTTCGGGTATAATCGGGTATAACTTGTGCGAACACGGCGGCCATTCCGCTCGGCCCAGCATAACATCTTAATAAGTCGTGTCCGTAACAATATGAAGGCTCTCCCAGAATGGGTGGAGCTATGGTTCCCAGAATGGGTGGAGCTTTGAGGTTTTGTCTTCTCTGCAAGCACAAGAAGAAGAAGAAGAAGAAGAAGAAGGACAAGAACAACAACAGAGGGCACTCTATGAGCAGCGTCTGCGACGCGGCTAAAAATTAATTTGTTTACAACTTGGTATTCATTGGAATATGATTTTCATGATGAAGACGTGGTTAAATAAGTCACACAAGTACTTCAAAACCCTACAACTGTTAAAGATGAACTATTAGTTAAACTCAATTTGAGTATCTCAGATATATGATCATGCATCGAAGCAGGTTTACGTTGAATGTTCTAATAATGATTGCAGATTTGCAGGGTTTGAGAAGTGCTGTGGGCAGCAGCAGAGTGTGCAGCAGGTTAGTTGTTCGGGCGGGCGATTCGCAGTCGCTGACTTGTTCTTCTCGGGCAACAAGAGGATGCAGGCTGCAGTGGAATGCACTGTGTACATAAGTGTAGTCCCAATTAAACTTGATGGAAAGCAGGGTAATAGCAGTGATGATGGGTCCAGTGATGATGACGGGATGGGATGGGTTTTAGTTTTATAAGTTCATTTTACAAACAAATTGCATGTCTCCGTGGTGTAGTGCTTAGAGCGTCCGCTTCAAGTCTGGGAGGTGGGGCAGTCCAAACCCCAGCCAAGTCATACCAAAGACTTTTAAAATGGGACGTGCCGTTTTCTAGCATTTACATGATAAGAGCACGGACAATCCTCATATGTTGCCATCCTTGGAGAAGGAAATGGCACCGATGAGTGTGGTTAGAAAGGTGGCACCATTGGTACCCAGAGTACACAGGGAAGTGATTTTTTTTTTTTTTTTTTTTTTTTTTTTTGTATACAATATTGAGGCTCGCGAAAGGGCGAACATTAATCACACAGAAAGACAAACCGACACATAAAACATATAACATCGGGAGCGGTAGACAAGATGGGGAGAGAGGGGGAAGGACACAAACACAACATTTGAGAGCAGGGACCGAGAGACATGGAGACATCGAGAGATCTGAGAGAGGGTGAGGGCTTTGGGGGGGGGGGGGCATGGGAAGGGGGCGGTGGGAGAGGTATAAAACATATGGACACTGCCAGGACTTCCAGGAAAGAAGTTGGAATTTCAAACAAGGTGGATCTGGGGTGAATTAGCGGGGGTAGAAAAGATCAAGGTTTTGGATGGGGGAAGATAAGAGATGGTGGTGAACAGCTGTTTTAAAGACCTGGAGGGAGGAGTGGGATTGAAGGGAGTGAGGGAGTTTGTTCCAGAGGCGGGAGAAAAGAGGAATGAAAGAGTGAAGGTGAGCAGAGAGCCGAGATTTCGGCAGTTTAACCATCAGAGGGTTGCTGGCAGATCTTGTGCGACCTGTAGGAATATTTGGGGGACAGAGCACAGAGAGAGCTGGGGGTGCAAGGCCGGAGAGGAGTCGGTAGAAGACAGAAAGGCCACCTACCTACCTGCCTGCGGTGAGTGAGTGAAAGGCCCTCAGAGATAGCTTCATCGCGGGAGATTCCAATAATTCTGAAAGCTTTGGTTTCAACAGCGTGAAGCCGAGCTAGGTGTGAGGCAGGAGCACCGGCCCATAGGGGAGAACAGTATTCCATTGAGCTGCGGATGAAAGCCTTGTATGTGGTGAGGAGCTCAGGTTTGCCGAGGAAGGACTTCGCATGACGGAGGATGCCCAGTCGGCGACTGGCTTTGGAGGCCAGCTTGGAAATGTGGTTTTCCCAAGAAAGATAATGGCAGATAGTGAGACCCAAAATCTTGAGCGACAGAACTTCTTGGAGAGGATTGTTGAGAAAGTAGATGGGAGGGTTGTCCAGTCGATCTTTTCGGAGAGACATCGTAAGAGTGTGAGATTTGTCAGGATTGAAAGACATGTTCCACTTGTTTGACCAGTCTGTGATTTTGTCCAGGTCTTCAGAGAGTGAGGAGGCAGCAGACTGCCGATCTGAGGGAAGAGGAATGGAGCGGCAGAGAGTGGAGTCATCAGCAAAGAGATAGAGAGGATTTTCGAGAGAGTCAGAGAGATCATTGATGAAGACCAGAAAAAGCACGGGGCCCAGAACACTGCCTTGGGGAACTCCAGCCTGAACAGGAAGAGGAGATGAGAGAAACCCATTCAGGGCCACACGTTGACGACGACTAGAGAGGAAGTTCGCCAGCCATGCGTGGAGATTTCCATGGATACCAAAGGAGGAGAGTTTGGTGAGCAGAGCGGGGTGCCAGACCGTGTCGAAGGCACATGATATGTCGAGGGAGACAGCTCTAATTTCCTGTTTGGCATTGAGGACCTCCATCCATTGTTGAGACAGCAGAAGCAGCATGTCCAGAGTAGAGTGACCTGGTCTGAAACCAAATTGATGATCAGAGATCAAGCCATTGGAGAAGAGGAAAGATTTCATATCCGAAGCAATGATGGATTCCATGACTTTGCTGATAATTGGGAGAAGGCTGATTGGTCTGTAGTTGCTAGGATCTGTTTTTGCACCTTTTTTGTGCAAAGCGGTGATGTTGGCTGATTTCCAAGCAGATGGCAGTTGACCTTGAGCAAAAGAGAGGGTGAAGAGAACAGAGAGAGGGTGAGATAGAGCAGCAGAGCAGGATTTTAGGACCCGTGGGCTGATGCCGTCGGGTCCAGTTGCAGAATCAGAGTCGAGGGTTGACAGAAACTTTTCCACCTTGTCAGGAGGAAAGGACACGGAGTCCAGGAGCAGCAGGGTACGACTGGGTATGGTGGGTACAGAGAGGGATAGGTTTGGGACACAAGATTTAGAGGCAAACACAGAGTTGAGGCATTCAGCTTTTTCACGTGCGGAGTCAGCTGTGTAGCCGTTTGAGGTAAGGGAGGGGATGGAGGGGGAACAAGCACCAGAAACGGATTTGACCAGACGCCACCAGGATTTGGAAGAGGGAGACAGATAAGAGAGTTCGGTCTTGAGAACGGAGAGATATTGTTTCCTGGCTCTCCTGAGGGTGGACACACACTTGTTTCGGGCTTTGTGAAAGGAAATGAGATTTCCTTCCGTTGGATTTGCTTTCCAGGAGACGAAGGCAAGTTGTTTCTGGGCAACAGCCTCACCACAAGATTCCGTGTACCATGGACGGGAGGAAGGGTATGACAACTGAAGACGAGATGGGATAAATCTGTGCATGAGAGAGAGCAATTTACTTTGGAAGAATTCCCAGGATGAGTTGATGTCAGAGGTGGTAGAGATGGGAGACCAGTCCAGATGATTGATGGCTGCTTGAAGACCGTGCCAGTTGGCCTGAGTGAAATCTCCCTGAGGATGGTCAGAGAGATGTCCACTTTAACAAGGACATGATCAGATGATCCGATCGGAGCAGAAGAAGAGCAGCAGACATTTTCAGGGAAGTTAGTCATAACCAAGTCCAGAAGAGAAGATGTTCCGTTGACTGAGATCCGGGTCGGGAAATTGACAGATTGTGTCAGTCCCAGTGAGTCGCAGAAGTCCTTTGCTGAGGAGCCATGGCTGGTGAGAGAGGTACCCACACCCAGCCAACTGGCATGATGACAGTTGAAATCACCACATATGAGGAAGAGAGAGTTGGGATGAGTAGATAGAAGTTGGTCCATATCATCAGACAGCGAGATGTAGATGGAGTCATCACTGTTTGGTGGACGGTACAACACACATATGAACAAGAGGTGGGAGCGAAGGGGAAGCCGTAGCCAGAGGTATTCCTGGGGGTGAGGTGGAGAGAGTGCAGTGCAGGGCGAGTGAGGAAGAGAGTTTTTGATAAAGATAGCAACCCCGCCTCCAGGACGAGGCTCAGGTCTATCATACCGGAGGAGGGAGTAGCCCGGGAGAGATACTATGGAATCAGAGACATCATAAAGGAGGAAAGTTTCTGTTAAGCAGATCACGTCTGGTTTGACAGAAGCAACCTGTATGGAGAGATCAGTTAAATTTGAACGAAGGCCCCGGATGTTTGAGGTCCATACCGTTAATGAAGAGGAAGGGGGAGCATCAGATACAGAACAGGGGGGAGGAGGGGTAGGGTAAGATGTGGAAGAGGTGGAAGAGGTAGGGAGAGCTGTTGAAGGTGTGTCAGAGATTTCAGAACAGCTCGGAGAAAGGGAAGGATGGGGCGGACAAAACGTTTGATGGTGATTGGGTGAGCCACAATGAGGTGTTATTTGAGGAGGGGGAAGAGCGAGGCAGAAGGTTGGGGGAGATGGAGGTGAGAGTTTGAAGGGGGAAGAAGCGGGGAGGACGCTTTGAGGAGGGGGAGTGAGAGGGGGGAAATTGAGAAGCAATGAGGGTGGGGAGATTTGAAGGGGAACAGTGAGGGGGGAGTTTGGGAGGGAAGGGACAAGGGGAGGGATTTGAAAGGGATGGGATATGGGGGAGATTTGGAGGGGAGGGGTGAGGCAGGAGTCTAGGAGGGGAGGGGCGAGGGGGCGTCTTGGCGGGGAGGGGTGAGGGGGTAGTTTAGGAGGGAGGGGGCAAGGGGGGAGATTTGAAAGGGATGGGTGATGGGGAAGATTTGGAGGGGAGGGGTGATGGGGAAGATTTGGAGGGGAGGGGTTATGGGGAAGATTTGGAGGGGAGGGGTGAGATTGGATTTTTGAAAGTGTACGATTAATGGGAAACGAACATTTATTGCAAAATGAGTTTCTTGTGACCTTCGAGTTAAAAATACGTTTAAGGACGCTGGATGGAGGATGGAGTGCAGGAGAGTTTAGGGAATGTAGAAAAAAGGCACTATAGGAGATGGATATTTTTTTTGGGATGAATTGATTTGGTGAGCAAGTCGAAAGCAGCCTTTTAAAGAAGAAGAAGAAAAAGGTGTTATAAAATATGACGGAATACATAACTTGAGGGGAAAGTGTAAACATTGAAGGTTAATGAGTGAAAACTATCTGGGGAAATGGGGGAGAACCACGTGGTCGAAGAACGAACGAATGAATGAGAAGAAATAAACGAATGAGAACAGAGAAGGAAATGTTTTTTTTTTTTTTTTTTTTTTTTTGAGTTGAGATTTACACAAGGAAGTAGGCTATGGGTGAAAAGACTGGGAATACAGAGAACGAAAGTTATTGGATCACAAACGACGGACCACTGAGAGAAAAACAAAGCCTCAAGGTTGTACAGTGCACACTGTACAAGGCCTCAAGACACGACACGAATTAACACGATTTTCAATACAGGTATGAAAGATTTGCACCGAAAAATCTTCGTAGGGACACAATATACGTACAACACCATAAATAAATACAGTTTTAACGAAAATACAAGTGGGAACAATCACTTAACTTCGATTTCAAATCGTTCGCGACGCGGCAAAGGCCTTGCTCGCGACACGGCAAACAGACGATCAATTTATGAAAGATAAACACCGAGAAACAACCAAAGTTGCACACAATAACTTCACACACCGAAAGATAAATACAGTTTCGACAAAATACAATTGTGAACAGACTTAACTTCGAAAAACGTGGAGACCGTGTGGAGCTTCGAAAATCCCTCCCACCATCTCCAAGATCTCGCGAGATCAATGGCACTTCCCCCAACCTCAGTGGCTGTTTGTTTCTAAAAGCCCGGTGTAGTGTCTCTATATTTGTCTGTGTGGATGTGGTGTGCATGTGTGTGTATATGTGAATGTGTGAGTTCCACTTCAAGCCTTATATGCTGTAAAAAAAAGAAAAAAAAGAAGAAAGTAATTAGGGGGTTACATCCCCTAAGACTAGGGTGCCAGACCTATTTATACTCCTATGAGAGAATAGTTTGTTCTACTGACGTTTTGGGAGATTCATATCTTGTCACTGGCTAAGGATATTAAGCTGCAATATGCATCATATTGTTGTGGTTTTGGAAAATTCACCCCCTAAGTGGAGGGGGGGGGGGGTACACCCATGTACACCCCAGAAATCCCGAGATAGTTATTTATTTGTCTTTGGTAAAGGAATACCTCTGCCCATTGTCTAACGGGATCGGGAATGGGAACATGCGTTGTGGTTCGTTTAGTCTGACGTTCCGCAACCTTTGGGAAGGATTTTCAATGGGTCGCACGATCGTTTCAGAAATCGCAGGAAAAAAAACTTTATCGACGATTTACTTCTCCCGACTGAACAGAACAGAGATCAAACGAAGGCCGACACAAACTTTATAGTGTGGACTCTTCCACCGCGCTGTACCGATGTACCACGCTGTACCGATGTGCCACGCTGTACCGATGTACCATGCTGTACCGATGTACCACGCTGTACCAATGTACCACGCTGTACCGATGTACAGCGCTGTACCGATGTACCGAGCTGTACCGATGTACCGCGATGTACCGTGCTGTACCGATGTACCGCGATGCATCCGGTCAGTCAGATCATACGTTAAGTTTCCGACACGCGAATGTCCATCGCTTTTCATTTCATTGAAATCGAAATTTCAGTGACGGTTTGTGGGCGGGGGGGGGGGGGGGAAGCGGGGGGGGTTCGATGGGTCGTGACTGGATGCCTGGGTTTTTATTGGGTCCTGGGCTAAAAAGGTTGCGGAACGCAGGTTTAGTCGATGTATTCCCATTGTGGTGTCTCCCCATTTACAACGATCTCTTTCCTTCAATTTCGCTTTCGGTTCGTTCCAACAATCTTTCCTTCAATCTCGCTTTCGGTCCGTCCGTTCCACGCCACGAGCAGTTCATTCGCACCTCCGTTTGTTCAATTCTTTACTCTTTCATTTTTGGTGATTATCATCCATCCAAACTCATACCGGCAACCGAAGCCCCCAAAGTAACAATTAATTACCAATAATCCTCCAGATCGGGCGTCTTACCTTCTTGTACTTCTACCTTCGTGATGCGGGGAACACCCCAAATATACGCCTTTCAAACAAACCTTTCTTTTCACTCGGACCAAATGCAGGGAGCATGAGGCCGGATCTTTCAGGCACACCAAGTGCTGTACAAAGAAGTGGAACTCCAAGTCGTGCGATATGCATACTGTATAAGGAACATTCCCGTGGGAGGGAAGAGGTGGGAGGCATGCCCTTACCGCTTTACTTGTGAGGTGCAGGAGTGAGGTTTTTGTTGAAAGCTGCCTTACACACTGGGAATTTCCATGGGCCTCATTGTGGGTCCCTCCCCCCCCCTTCATGTGCGCACCAATGGAGAAGGCTGCATTAAGCTGACAGACGATTGCATGGGCTGTGCTCGCCTGGAAGCCACGCCCTGCCTGGAAAGTATAAAGGGCAGAAGGCAGCTGAATTTGGGGTGGTGGTGAGCTGCAGTGGTGCTGAGCTTCCTTGGGGTGCCTCAGAACGAGCTCGGCAGTCACGAGTTCCTCGAACCTGCTCGAAGGTTCACCTGCAGTGAATGAACCACTCTGGGTTACGTTCGTCTGCTGGAACGTGCAGTGACACCACTCCGACATTAACACTTCCTCCCCCCACCTGTATTATTTGGCCCCATCCAGACCCGCCTGGCTAGTTGAGGTGAGCCTGGAGTCGTTCCCATACTCCTAACTGCCTCTTTCGTTGTCTCTGTTTGTAATTAAGATCCTACAGCGATACGAAGGATAAGTCTGCTCTTTCGTGTCTTTTTACTTTGTTTTTTTGTTGAAGATACATTCCCTTTTGCCTTTGATTTTGCTTAGTTAATAAAGAGCTATAAATAGTGTTTTTCACCAATGCTTTGTGATAAATACTCGTGCATTTCCCATCTGCTTCGTCCTTGCCCTTTCTTCCATTGATCCGACATAAAGGTGGACGTAGTTGATAGCCAGGAGTTCTCCCCCACTGTTTCGTTTCGGTAGTGTTTTGCCAGTGTTTACTCATTTTGCTCGGCCGTAGTAGTAATAGGAGGTGAAGGACGGGTGAATGTTAAGGGCATGGTCATTAGCCGAGGCCATTGGGTTACCAACAGATAACACAACATAAAGGTGTGGGGTCCCTGTTAGACACAAATATCTCAACCAGCATCCACGATTGCTCAACAACCCAATGGGCCATGGAGTTAGCCGTAGCCTGGTGGCCTAAGGTCCGGAAGCAAGTCCGAGAATAGCTTGGAGAAAATGCCAAACAATAGAAAATAAAGGACATTCAAAAAATATCGTTGTTTATGCTGGACGACCCATGTGCTCTTAGGAGGAACCAAGTGATGCTCTGAAAAGTTCATATAAAGGGGCACCAATTTGATTTGAACAGCTGCACGAAGAAGTAAATGTATTTTAACCTATATATGCAACTGTATATGTATATGTATATATCTATATATATATATATATATATATATATATATATATATCTATACATATATATATACATATATATATATATACACATATATATATATACACATATATATATATATACACATATATATATATATATATACACATATATATATATATACACATATATATATATATACACATATATATATATATACACATATATATATATATATACACATATATATATATACACATATATATATATACACATATATATATATATATATATATATATATATATATATATACATATATATATATATATATATATATATATATATATATATATATACACATATATATATATACACATATACACATATATATATATATATACACAAGTCTGTATTAATATGTGGCTTTCTCAGGGGACGCCTGGCACGATAGCCTGCTTGAACCAGTCGTTGGTTGACTAGCCTTCTGGATACAGGCACATTTGTCAGTTGCTGCCACTCAGCCCTAAGCCGATTAGCTGACTTGGTACGGCCATTGCGGACTAACCGGTGCAGCTGGCGATCATCCCTCCTTGTGGTTCTGCGCGGACGTCCTGGCCTTGGTATTGGAGGAGGGACACCCATCTGAGCATTTCGTTTCAGGATCTTTGACACCTGAACTTGAGTGATGCCATACTGCCGAGCAACAGCACGCTCTTTCATGCCGTAATTTCGTAAAGCCATGACTCCATGACAAACAGCATTGTCGAGTTGACGTACCATCTCCAGAGGAAGCGGCAATAACTTTTGGAGATGTGCAGCAGTTGTTTTCCACTAATACAGAACGCAACAACTCTTGTATACCCGGCTGTGAAGCCAATCGTCAAATGTACCTGTCTGTACATTTTGCCATGCCACCTGTGATATAATCCTGTTGTTGACTTCTTGCTGCGACAGACAATCAGTGACATGGTTCTTTTGACAAATAAATCACCAAATTGGAAAAGAAACTCACCAGATTGATATACTGAGTTAAGAAAGTAAACCCAAGTCAAGGAAAAAAAATATTCCATATTAAATGCCAAGTCTGTATATGCATACAGTCACGTGAAAAAGTAAGTACACCCCATGTAAAGTTTTGACTTTTTCAACATATTTCAACATACAGCTATTTGATCTTCATTTCAACAATATTGATCGATAAAGGTGAAATAATATAACAAATATCATGAAACATTTACATTTTGTCGTCCATTGTATAATTTAAATAAACATAAATGCAAATTTTGCATGTGGAAAAAGTAAGTACACCCTTGGCTCTAATAGGTGGTATTGCCCCTTTGGCAGAAACAACCTCAAGTAGGCGTTTCTTATGACTGTCTACCAGTCTCTGACATCGACTGGGAGAAATTTTTGCCCATTCCACCATGCAGAATTCTTTCAGCTGTGCGATGTTTGAGGGGTTTCTTGCATGCACAGCACGTTTCAAATCCCCCCACAACATCTCGATGGAATTTAGATCCGGGCATTGACTTGGCCATTCCAGAACCCTCCATTTCTTTCTTTTCAGCCAGCCATTCCTTGGTGGATTTATTGGTATGTTTAGGGTCATTGTCATGTTGCAAGGTCCACCTTCAGTTGAGCTTCAACTTTCCAACAGATAGCCTCACATTATCCTCAAGCACCCTCTGGTACAATGAAGAATTCATAGTGGATTCTATGATGGTGAGCTGCCCAGGCCATGATGCAGCAAAGCTGCTCCAAACCATAATATTTCCACCACCGTGCTTTACAGTTGGTATCAGGTTCTGGTGGTAAAATGCTGTCTTTGGTTTTCGCCAAACATGTCTTCTGGTACTGTGGCCAAATAGCTCTACCTTTGACTCATCTGTCCAGAGCACATTGTTCCAGAAGTGCTGGTCTTTGCCACGGTGTTCATTGGCAAACTTTAGTCTTGCCCTGATGTTCTTTCTGGACAGCAAAGCTTTACTCCTGGCACACCTCCCATGTAGATCAAATTTGTGCAGCTTCTTTCTAATGGTAGACCCGTGCACTTTGACATCAACAGTGGCAAGAGCTACCTGTCGGTTCCGTGATGACATTCTGGGGTTTTTCGAGACTTCTTTCAGCATCTTGCGGTCTGCTCTCGGGCTGAATCTGCTGGGGTGGCCTGGCCTGAACAAGTTGGCAGTTGTTTGAAATCTTCTCCACTTGTAGATGATCTTCCGGACAGTCGAATGATTGATTTCAAATTGTTTGGAGATCTTTTTCAATCCCTTCCCAGACTCGTAGGCATCTATAACCTTCTTTCTGAAGGCCTCAGAGAGCTCTTTTGATCTAGGCATGGTGATGCCGCACACTTCAACAACAAAGAGCAAACCAAACTAAATGTCTGAGGTTTAAATAAGACAGGTTCCTCCAAGATCCTCTCTGACGATGTTCTAATCATTTGCACCTGAACTGGTGCACCTGATTCTAATTTTAGGTATTTGAAGTGGTGAAAAATGTAGGGGTATACTTACTTTTTCCACATGCGAAATTTGCATTTATGTTTATTTAAATTATGCAATGGACTACAAAATGTAAATGTTTCATGATATTTGTTATATTATATCACCTTTATCTATCAATATTGTTGAAATGAAGATCAAATAGCTGTATGTTGAAATATGTTGAAAAAGTCAAAACTTTACATGGGGTGTACTTACTTTTTCACGTGACTGTATATATATATATATATATATATATATATATATATATATATATATATATATATATATATATATATATATATATATATATATATATATCTATCTATATATATCTATATATATCTATATATATATATATATCTATATATATATATATATATATATATATATATATATATATATATATATATATGTGTGTATGTGTGGTAGCAGCAATCTGCTTCCCACGTCTCTGCTTCCCGATGTACCCATAGTGAGACCCAGGAAGCAGTCAGAACTGTTTCACACGGTGTTTATTACAAGAGTCTGTTACATGCATGGAATGATTCCAGTGCACGGCACTGATTGCGGCAGCGCGACCCACATTAGCAAGTAGCAAGTCGCGATGCATACAATGCACAAGGAAGCGCCCCGAGGCCATGCTCTGAAAACATTAAAGTTTTTACTGTCAAGCCGGTTATTATACATGCCCCCCCCCCCCTCCCCTCATCCCATACTGAGAAATCAAAGGGGTGCTCCAGTCAGTGAGGAGCCTGGCTGAGGGGACAAGGCCACAGGGAGAACCTAACATGGATGGGTGACATATCACGGCTGGAACGCAAGTAGGGAAAAATGTCATTTATGGCCTTGGATTGCCCTGCGAGAGGTTTGGGTGGATGTGCGGGGCCAATACTTAGTATTTGTAAAGAGAATCAGTGAGAAATATGGGTACCTCCAAATCATTGCTACCACACTCCTCCATCTATCACTACAACATCTTTAAGATCGTTTTAGTTATCACCCTGGGTCCCCCTGGGGACACCATTGGGAGTACTTGGCATTTGCCCCCCATTTACCTGGTCCACCATGGTGGTGCGTCGGATCTTCCGGTGGCATTTGCAGCTCAGCATTGGTAAGACAGTGTTAGCGGCATACCATCTCAACAACAGAGAAGCAAAAAGGGAACTGGGCGTGTTCGTTGACAAGAAAGGCTTGGAGTTCCAGCAAGCCCCAATGTACCTCGGTGTACGCCTAGATCGGATACTGTCCTTCAAGCAACACCAAGAAGAAGCTGAGGCCAAGGTGACATCAAGGGTCTCGCTTATCCGACGTCTCGCTGGTACGTCCTGGGGAGCCTCCGCTAAGACCCTATGAATATCCATGCAAGCCTTGGTCTCTTCTGCAGCCGAATACTGCGCCCCAGCCTGGAGCAGAAGCCCACATGTGAGACATGTTGATGTTGTCATTAACAATGCCCTCCGCATTGTAGCTGGTTGTTTGTAGTCCACCTCGGCATTCCACCTGCCAGTCCTAGCGGGAATTGCCCCGGCCGGGCTCCGACGGGACGCTGCTACCCTCGCCCTGGTAAGAAATGCCCAGAAACACGACTGGCACATCCTGCACAACACTACAATGATAGTGGCGCCTCCAAGAAGACTCAAGTCCCGCCATCCCTACAACAAGGCGGCACAA
This sequence comes from Myxine glutinosa, assembly GCF_964187855.1. NCBI lineage: Eukaryota > Metazoa > Chordata > Myxini > Myxiniformes > Myxinidae > Myxine > Myxine glutinosa. The sequence continues at coordinate 247,625,447 of NC_136261.1, forward strand.
GAGATGTTCAGTTTTTTCTCTGAGGACCTGTCTAGAAGCGCATGGCTGGCGGCATCTTGGAAGCAGGTTTGGGAAACGGCTGGCCCGCTCGCATCCATTGCTACATTTGGGACCCAGGTGGCGTCGTAGGAGAAAGATCTACCACGCCTGCAATGGATCTTCCTGAACCGTCTACGTACGGGAGGGGGGGGGGGGGGGGTTCGGCCACTTCAAATCATCGCTGAAGATGTGGGGACTGGCAGACATTGCCGCATGGGAGTGCGGTGAGCCTGAGCAGACTGCCATACACATGATTTCCACCTGCCCCCTATGCAGACCACCTTCAGAAGCCAGCCTCTTCGACGTAGGACCAGAGACGAGGGCATGGCTGTACGACATTGAGCTGGCCATCTGATGATACACGAAAGAGAAGAGGGTCCTCCTATCTCCGCCAAGAGCACCTCGACACGTTCAATGAGCTGGGCCACACCCTAACCTACCATGGAGTGGGGTCAGCAAAGTGGGGGCGAAGTCCAAGTACCCCCAATGGGCCCCTTCTCCCCTTATGAGCAAGCTGGACCTAGAGAGGAAAAGGGAGAATTACCACATCGTTGTATTAGGGGGATATTTTACCCAACGGAGCATAGTCATTGCCCTACCGGGAACTCAAAGGATTGGATCAACATTACAGGACTCTTTGCCTATAATAAAACTATAATAAAATTACAGGAAACTAACAAGGGGACCATAGAATAAATCAACTTACAGGAAAAAGAACACAGAAAAATCCCAGGGTATGCGATGATACAACTCACAGGATATAAAACGGTAAAAATCACAGAAAATCAACGATCTAAATCACAGGAAAATCACAGGCTTATGAAACGATAAAAATCACAGGAAAATCACAAGAAATCTGAAAAGATACATAGCCGAATTAAAACTCGACATAGCTCAACGTCTCAAGATTATACAAACGGGCGATAACATCATGAATCAAATATCAAACTCAAATTACAGCAGAAAATTAACACAGAACCTCACAGACCGATTAGCAATGAAAATTACATTGCCGAATTAAAGTCGACATAATTCACCGTCCCAGAGTTATACAAACTAATGAAAGAAAAATCAAATTAAAAAATGAAATCACGGGATTATAAAACGGACGATCAAATCACCGGCAAATTACCAACGGATCAGAAATAACAAAGAAAATCACAGAAATAATCATAACGGAAATCACATCAAAATAACAAGGAAAATCACATCGCAGGATTAAAACCCGAAATAAACTCACCGTCATAGGATTATGAAACGGACGATAAAATCACGAATCTATACACAAAGAATTAAGTTAAGCACCCCTACACAAAGAATTAAGTTAAGCACCCCCTAATATATATTCTTTGTGTAGTGCGGCACCCTCCAATAGCCAATCTGGATGAATTGGAACGTGCATTACATCGGGAATGGAACAACCTGCCACAGCAACGCATACGACGGCTTACAGGGTCTATGAGACGTAGGGTTGAGTCAGTGATCCGATCGCGTGGGTCCTACACACGTTATTGACGCAAAGATCGCTCGAGGTCTTCTCAGAACAATGACTGTACGTTAGAAAACATAAACGTCATCCACACTGTCCGTGATGGACCTATAGCTCCATACTTAAATTGAGGTGAAAATATGCCTAAAATTCCCAAAAAATTTCACCTTAAATTATTCAGAATAAAATATTGAAAACGGCATGATTGTTATGTTTTTATGTGACCATAATATCACTTCTCCAGAAAATATAGCAATATCATGGGTATATTACACTGTTTTGACGACAACAAACTTGTAATGTGCGAGGTTGTAAAAAAACGGGGGGGGGGGTGCTTAACTTAATTCTTTGTGTATACAATCGAAATCAAATTACAGCACAAAATAACAAAGAAACTCACAGACCGATCAACAATGAGAAAATACTGAAAGAAGATCAAATTAACAAATGAAATCACGGGATTATATAAGGAAAATGAAATCCCCAGAAAATCACATGATTATGAGACGATAAAAACTCACAGGAGAAATCACAGGATTATGACCTAGTCCGCACCTCGAGAGTTGGGAGGTAGGCCACTAACTACGTGCACGCACCGGAAACGCGTAAACTTTCCTTTCTTTCGGAACGCGTACCCCCCGGAACGTGTACTCTTCCGGAACGCGTATTCTTCTTTTTTTTTTTTCCCCCGGACCGCGCACCCTAACGGAACGCGTACTCTTCCTTCTTCCGGACCGTGCATTCTAACGGGACGCGCGTTTTTGGGGATCACAGCTCAACGCTATGCAAACGTAGCCACTGACGCCGATCCTGCGAGCTCGGGGTCACCTAGGACTGCGCAGGAACAGGGGGGTGGGGCGTGGGGGATGGCAAACCCAGACTTTCCCCTTTGCGGATGCATGATTATGGTTGGGGACAGCAATTTGCACATGGGGACGTCTCGTTTATCTTCCTCCCGCTCTCGGCCCACCATGGTCTGTTCACCTGTACCTGTATTGCAAGTTTTACTGACACACACAGATCAAATTCCTAGCCCCCCCCCCCCATCCACTTGGCATTTATTTATCTGATGATATTTCGAACCTCATCTCTCAGATGGTTGGCCATTTATAGTTGCATTCCCTGTGTCGTGTCTGGAAATTCAAATGCCATATTTACTTTCACCAATTTCCAAAAATACCTCCCTTTAATCATCCTCCCCGCATCTAATGATACATGATTTGCCATCCATTATCCCCCCAATCATAATCAGTCAATGGAGAAACTCACCACATTTTCTCCATCTTGCTTTGTTGTCTTCCTATATTGCAAACATCATTTTTTTTTGTAAACACAAATATTTGTAAACATGATCCTGTGGGGATCCTCCATCCCATGAGCGTCTCATTCCTGCAACTTAAATCTGAAGCACAATTTTCCCATATACTTGCCTTATTGCACAATTTGGTCCAACCCATCTCAACAATCATCCTGTGTAAGAGAATATTATTTACATTGACCCATATCACAATTCACATCATTAGCAGCTGGTAGTTAAATATCAAAATACATCAACTGGTATTCTTCCTTTGATAATAACCTCTCTCTTATCCTATCAATACCTGGATAAGCAAATGTCACACCAGTAACTCAATGGAAATTATCTGAAAATTAAGAAATCATCTTCAAGTTCTCTAGCTAAACTCTGTCCGCAATCACGAACTCTACCCTCCTTTTGCACTTTGCCCTACGTTCTAGAACCTAGAGTCCCCAAACAACAACAACAACAACAGGCACTTTAAGGCCATTTTCCCTGCAAGAGCGTGGGTTAGCTTTGCGGTCCCCATGACAATCTTCTCCATTTTGCCCTATTTTCTGCATCTCTTCTTGTTAACCCCCTTGCCCGCATTTCTTCTTCAACCTTCTTTAGCCAAGCCTTTCTCGGTCTTCCCCGTCCTCTACTTCCTTCTTCATTCATTTCCATCACTCTTCTCAACCAGTCACTTTCATCCCTCCTCAACACATGACCGGAACCACAGGCTCTATTCCACATCCACCACTACATCCATCACAGGCTCTATTCCCATCATCTTTCGCAATTCATCATTTGTCTTTCAGCTTCACATAGTCCCTAAGATCCAAATCAACATTTCCTCCATTTGTAGCTTCCTCTGTGCACACCTTACCCTTGAGTGTGGCTGCCACACTGGTTAATGACCATCTCTGGCCACTACATTTTCGATGTATCCATAAATATAAACCTAGAGTCAACCACGCAAAGTAACACATTTCCTTACCCATTTTCCCAGGGGAATTGCCCTATCACCTCCCCTTATGAGCAATAATTCAATTGATGTGATCCCAACATACCTGGTGGAGTCCTGTTCACCTGGTCTGCAGAGCTGTAATCCGATCTGCACCAGCACCCAACCACCTCTTCGATTGGGGATAGCAAGATAGCAATCTAGCACAATGTTGTTAAACAAATTCGCAACTTTCTATTCGTTGGCGCACTCTCCCCCAGTGCAAGCCAACCACTTTTATCACTTTCTCATCACAAAAACAACATTCCAGAACCACTTTCCCTAAACATTATTCACACTTCCTCCAAAATTATTCACACTTCCTCCACACGGAGGACTTCCGTTTCCGGTCCCTGGAGCAAGGAAGCGAGTTCGACCTCTGGGCGGCAGCAAAAGTTAAAGTATTTTTTCCATTTGTGTATTCGTCAATTTCTACTCGTTTTCTATTGTGCATGTGTTGCAGGGTGTTTTCCAGTTGCTGTTGATTTGCAATTCTTGCAAACTTTTGTATAATTTAACTCTTTTCTGTCCCACCGCGTGCGCGGCCTAGTTTATCTCGGCCCATAGGTGTTCATAGGTGTTCTGCGAATTTAAGTTCTTTCCTTCGCTGTATTGCTTATTTCTTAGATTTTCTCTTCTCCCCCTAACTTCCCCGAACATCGACCACTTGTCTTACGTTTTAAATCTCTTCAAAGTCTCTTCACGTCTCTTCTCGTCTCAGGAAGTCACGTGACGTCACGTCTCTTCAAAGCTGTGCATGCGCGCACGCTTTCGAAGTTAATAAGTAACTTTTCACAATTGTGTTTTTGTCGTAATACCGGCTTTACCACAGGTCGAAACTTTATCTTTCTTTCGGTGTGTATGTAACTATTGGTGTGTCTCTAATAGTATTCTTGGTGTTGGTTTTTCATACCTGTGTACAGAATCGTCGGTACAGTACGTGTCGCATATTCTGACGCCAAGTGTAGGACTAGTAGTAGGAGGCTACCGTGTCTGACCTTGGCTTGAGGCTTTGTTTCTGTCTCAGCGGTTTCTTCGATTGCGCTCGCAATTACTTTCGGTCTCTATTTTTCACGTTCCATGTTCGGTCTCTGTCTCTGTTTTCATCCCAACTCAAAAAAAAAAAAAACCAAAAAAAATATTCCCTTCTCTGTTCTTATCCATTTCGTTCTTATTTGTTCGTTCGTTCTTTGACCACGTTGTTCGTGATCACGTGTTCACGTCATTAAAAAATGTTTCATCTGTCCCCTGAAGAATGGTACTCTGTCATATACTATAACACCTTTTTCTTCTTGTTCTATAAAAGGATGCTTTCGACTTGCTCACCAAATCTATTCATTCCAAAAAAAAATTCCATCTCTTACAGTTACAGTGCCTCTTTCATACATTCCCTAAACTCTCTAGAACTCCACCCATCCTTCAGCGTCCTCAAACGTATTTTTGACTCGAAGGTCGCAAGAAATGTTCGTTTCCCATTAATCGTACATTTTTCAAAATCCAATCTCACCCCTCCCCTCCAAATCTTCCCCATCACCCCTTCCCTCCAAAACTTCCCCATCACCCCTTCCCTCAAAAACTTCCCCATCACCCCTCCCCTTCAAAACTTGCCTATCACCCCTCCCCTCGAAATCCACCCCCTGGCCCCTCCCCTCCAAATCTTCCCCATCACCCATCTCTTTCAAATATTCCCCCTTGCCGCTCCCCTCCAAATTTTCCCCATCACCAATCCCTTTCAAATATTCCCCCTTGCCCCTCCCCTCCAAATCTTCCCCATCACCCATCCCTTTCAGATCTCCCCCCTTGCCCCTTCCATCCTAAACTCCCCCCACACCCCTCCCCTCTGAGACCCTCCCTCACTCCTCCCCTCCTAGACTCCCCTCTCACCCCTCCTCCTCAAAGCGTCCTCCCCGCTTCTCCCCCCTTCCAACTCTCACCTTCATCTCCCTCAACCTTCTGCCTCACTCTTCCCCATCCTGAAACAACACCTCACTGCGCCTCACCCAATCACCATCAAACCTTTTGTCCGCCCCATTCTTCCCTTTCTCCAAGCTATTCTGAAATCTCTGACACACCTTCAACAGCTCTCCCTACCTCTTCCTCCTCTTCCACATCATACCCTACCGCTCCCCCCCCCCCCATTCTGTATCCGATGCTCCCCCTTCCTCTTCTTTAACGGAATGGACCTCAAACATCCGGGGCCTTCGCTCAAACTTGACTGATCTCTCCATACAGGTTGCTTCTGACAAACCAGACGTGATCTGCTTAACAGAAACTTTCCTCCTTCATGATGTCTCTGATTCCTTGGTATCTCTCCCAGGTTACTCCCTCCTCCTGTATGATAGACCTGAGCCTCGTCCTGGAGGGGGGGGGGGGTTGCTATCTTTATAAAAAAACTGTCTTCCTCACTCGCCCTGCACTGCCCTCTCTCCACCTCACCCCCAGGAATACCTTTGGCTACGGCTTCCCCTTCGCTCCCACCTTTTGTTCATATGTGTGTTGTACCGTCCACCAAACAGTGATGACTCCATCTACATCTCGCTGTCTGATAACATGGACCAACTTCTATCTACCCATTCCAACTCTCTCTTCCTCATATGTGGTGATTTCAATTGTCACCATGCCAGTTGGCTGGGTGTGGGTACCTCTCTCACCAGCCATGGCTCTTCAGCAAAGGACTTCTGTGACTCACTGGGACTGACACAATCTGTCAATTTCCCGACCCGGATCTCAATCAACGGAGCATCTTCTCTTCTGGACTTGGTTATGACTAACTTCCCTGAAAATGTCTGCTGCTCTTCTTCTGCTCCAATCGGCTCATCTGATCATGTGCTTGTTAAGGTGGACATCTCTCTGACCATTCTCAGAGAGCCTCCTCAGCGTCGACGAGTCTGGCATTTCACTCAGGCCAACTGGCACGGTCTTCAAGCAGCCATCAATCATCTGGACTGGTCTCCCATCTCTACCGCCTCTGACATCAACTCATCCTAGGAATTCTTCCAAAGTAAACTGCTCTCTCTCATGCACAGATTTATCCCATCTCATCTTCAGTTGTCATACCCTTCCTCCCGTCCATGGTACATGGAATCTTGTGGTGAGGCTATTGCCCAGAAACAACTTGCTTTCGTCTCCTGGAAAGCAAATCCAACGGAAGGAAATCTCATTTCCTTTCACAAAGCCCGAAACAAGTGTGTGTCCACCCTCAGGAGAGCCAGGAAACAATATCTCTCCGTTCTCAGGACAGAACTCTCTTATCTGTCTCCCTCTTCCAAATCCTGGTGGCGTCTGGTCAAATCTGTTTCTGGTGTTTGTTCCCCCTCCATCCCCTCCTTCTCCTCAAACGGCCACACGGCTGATTCCGCGCGTGAAAAAGCTGAATGCCTCAACTCTGTGTTTGCCTCTAAATCTTGTGTCCCAAACCCATCCCTCTCTGTACCCACCGTACCCAGTCGTACCCAGCTGCTCCTGGACTCTGTGTCCTTTCCTCCTGACAAGGTGGAAAAGTTTCTGTCAACCCTCGACTCTGATTCTGCAACTGGACCTGACGGCATCAGCCCACGGGTCCTAAAATCTTGTTCTTCCGCTCTTTCACTCCCTCTCTCTGTTCTCTTCACACACCCTTTTGCTCAAGGTCATCTGCTTGGAAATCTGCCAACATCACCGCTTTGCACAAAAAAGGTGCAAAAACAGATCCCAGCAACTACAGACCAATCAGCCTTCTCTCAATTATCAGTAAAGTCATGGAATCCATCATTGCTTCAGATATGAAATTTTTCCTCTTCTCCAATGGCTTGATCTCTGATCATCAATTTGGTTTCAGACCTGGTCACTCTACTCTGGACATGCTGCTTCTGCTTTCTCAGCAATGGATGGAGGTCCTCAATGCCAAACAGGAAATTAGAGCTGTCTCCCTTGACATATCACGTGCCTTCGATACGGTCTGGCACCCCGCTCTGCTCACCAAACTCTCCTCTGTTGGTATCCATGGAAATCTCCACGCATGGCTGGCGGACTTCCTCTCTAGTCGTAGTCAACGTGTGGCCCTGAATGGGTTTCTCTCATCTCCTCTTCCTGTTCAGGCTGAAGTTCCCCAAGGCAGTGTTCTGGGCCCTGTGCTTTTTCTGGTCTTCATCAATGATCTCTCTGACTCTCTTGAAAATCCTCTCTATCTCTTTGCTGATGACTCTACTCTCTGTCGCTCCATTCTTCATCCCTCAGATCGGCAGTCTGCAGCCTCCTCACTCTCTGCAGACCTGGACAAAATCACAGACTGGGCAAACAAGTGGAACATGTCTTTCAATCCTGACAAATCTCACACTCTTACGATGTCTCTCCGAAAAGACCGACTGGACAACCCTTCCATCTACTTTCTGAATAATCCTCTCCAAGAAGTTCTGTCACTCAAACTTTTGGGTCTCACTATCTGCCATGATCTTTCCTGGGAAAACCACATTTCAAATCTGGCCTCCAAAGCCAGTCGCCAACTGGGCATCCTCCGTCGTGCGAAGTCCTTCCTTGGCACACCTAAGCTCCTCACCACGTACAAGGCCTTCATCCGCAGCTCAATGGAATACTGCTCTCCCCTCTGGTCTGGTGCTCCTGCCTCACACCTAGCTCGTCTTCACGCTGTTGAAAGCAAAGCATTCAGAATCATTGGAATCTCCCGCGATGAAGCTAACTCCAAGGGCCTCTCACTCACTCACCGCAGGCAGGTTGGTGGTCTTTCCGTCTTCTACAGACTCCTCTCTGGCCTTGCCCCCCCAGCTCTCTCTGGGCTCTGTCCTGCAAATATTCCTACAGGCCGCACAAGATCTGCCTGCAACCCTCTTATGGTTAAACTGCCAAAATCAAGACTCTCTGCTCACCTTCACTCCTTCATTCCTCTTTTCTCCCGCCTCTGGAAGAAACTCCCTCACTCTCTTCAATCCCACTCCACCCTCAAGGTCTTTAAAACAGCTGTTCACCACCATCTCTTATCTTCCCCCATCCAAAACCTTGATCTTTTCTATCCCCGATAATTTCACCCCAATTCCACTTTTTGAAATACCAACTTCTGTCCTGGAAGTCCTTGGTGTCCTGTGTTTTATACTTCTCCCACCCCCCCCCCTTCCTGCACCTCCTCCCCCCAAGCCCTCTCCCTCCCACACATCTCCCTGCTCTTAAATGTTGTGTGCTCTCAAGTGTTTGTGTGCTTCCCATTCTCTTGTCTTCCGCTCCCTCTTTTTATATATTTTGTTTGTCTGGTTGATTTGTTTGTGAAGTAAATGTCAGCTCTTTCACGAGCCTCGATCCAGTATACAAAAAACCATGTCTTCAAACACAGCCCACACGAGTTGTAAATACCATTTTCCATTACAGGCGCATCTGTCTAGCCATTCACGGATTGTCCACAAGACAACGTCCCCATCTTTCACACTTCAGCTCCCAAGAGCTCAATTTTGGCTCAGGAGCTCGCTCCATTGACCTCATGAACGACAGACAGGGGTGAAACCAGCAATAACCACAATTACCTTCTGCCAAGCAGGAGGCCAGAGCATCATTACTCCATCTTCCCTCTGCCCACCATTTACAGGCAGACAGACAATGGCGAGCCACAAGCTTACCGACACATACCGACACATCTTAGAGGCATCCAAAGGACACAACTTCCCCAGACTGGCAAAATCTCTTTGCCAGCTTATGTACAAACCAAAATTGCAAACAAATAGTTTTCCAACAAAATCAGTTGTCACCCTATTGCATACTATTGGCACCCTATTGGCACCCTATTGCAGAAATCACTTCAGCTCTCCACCACTCCTGGTATCGAGTGGTATCGCACAGCCTTGCTCAAACACACCAATGCAGTATACATAAAACATTGAATTCATTTTCCCCAGAACTTATTCCCTTGCTCAGGAGCCACCATTCTGTTAAAGTCATTAAGCATGCCCAATGGTAAACTACTGGGCTCTACCCTTCAACCCAGCCACAGCACCAACCACACCAGGCTGCGAGATCAAAGTGCCATCAGTCCTTCCTTTTTTTCCCACACAAACCAGTGTAAGCCAGCCACCACAATCAAAGAGAGGTGACCTTGGCCCCTCTTCAACACGCCAGTATTTCCAAAGCAAACCGTTTTGTCTCTTCTTTTCCAGTCATACAAACCAAAGCACACTTTTGTCTGCACATGTACTTTAACCACGATTATATGAGACTTAACACTCAGACTGCGAAGCAGTCCTACCTCATCTCTCAGCTCATCTCTCACCTCATCTCTCACCTCATTCAATCACAAACGAACCCCCAACCATTATAAAAAACAATTATTTTTAAACCTTATGAGACGTCTTGTTTGCCGACAGACAAACAGGTGAAACCATATCCTTCATTCACATTTGGTGGCGATTAACCCCATAAACTCCCATAAATCAAACAATTAATATATTGTCAACATTTATCCCTTATCACGCTCCCATCCCCCTTCACGCGGCCCCATCTACTTTCTACAGGGTCACCATGACCTAACGGCCAGAACTATCGTGACTGATTCAACTGCACATTTCAGTCAACACATCCAGGGAAAAAGGGGGTGGGGTAATAGGGGGGGGCAGTATGACAGAGGGCACAAGCCCACCAACAGGCCGGATCCATCTCTGGACCTTGCCAGCACTACAAACCAATGTGTCCCACAACAGGTGACCACATCAACTCGTCCACCTGGTACCCACTCGAGCAACAGGTGACCCGATAAACACACAGACAGACAGACAAACGAACCCCCAACGTACTAACAGGAAGGTCTCACAGAGGCCCATTCAATGCAAACTGTAGGCTGCCACGATTCTTCCCACAGGGACACACCACCCCATCATAGTCACACTCCGTCATGTCTGCAGACACAGAGGGAGTGACATTCGACACCATAACATACACCGCAGACACCGCTCCTCCTCCTTGATCCATACCTGCAGACGCAGTCAGACACACCCAGTCGGACACAGGGGTGAACCCATAACCCCTATTCCTCCTCAGTGGTGAGGTCATGACCCCCAGCACCACATGTCATTCTTGGCAGATAACCCACCCAAAGAATAGTCTAGTCCGCCTGGCACAGCCGGCCCAAACAGACTGGAACTCTAACCACTCTCCCCTCTATTCCCACCGCTGCTACCCAATTGGGGTAACAGACGTCTCCATCCTACAACTATAACACTTGCTTGGTCAACCCCAGTCCATCCTGCCTCTCCAAGAGCTCCGCATCCGGACAGATGGACAGACAGACAGATTGGCTCCACATTACAACTGCAACCATTTGATGAACCACACGAGGTGCCAGCCACACCTCAACCACGCCGACAGTGCAGCCACCCAGACCCCTAGCAACACATCCCAACTTTAACACAAGGCCTCCACCACGAACAACCAACAAAACATCAACAACAAATTGCAGAAATCAATATTCTTCTGTTCACAAATTACGTACACAATTTCAGTTTCAACCAACAATATGTTTCCTTTTGTCCCGATTTAAGTCCCTGTCATGTCGTTAAATTAACACCCAGTGGGTTGACTCAGCCTGTCATCCTTTCAAGGTTCATACTTCCAAACAAGTCACCATCATCTAATGACCTATATCTCCGTCGGAATGCTGAATGACACGCTGTCCAACTCTGGCATCCCACAGCCCTTCTTAGAGGCATGCTTCACAATGCAGCACCTCCTCTCCTCGGCGCACACCTTCCCCACCTGTGCTCATTCAACACATCCCTCTAACGCAGCCCCCTCATGTCACAAGACCAAAAACCTCAACCTCCGACATTCGATTGTCCGCAACGCAGCCATCTCATCAAGCCAACGGCAACTGCTTTGACGTTCCCCCATGTCTCTGCTCCGACGCATCTCCGAGATGCATCACGCACCCCATCCGCACCTCATTCCCACGGCGTGAGCCACATCACATACCGACAGTTGAAAACCCGACCGTTTTATCCCTCGGATGAGCGTTCGACCTACATTATCTTCTCAACTTATCAGTTTCCAATACTCTCCCTCCTCTGCCTGTGGGGCAGCTTTTCCCACATTATCTGCCCTCAGAACCACATGCATTTCCATAACTACACCATACCACCATCGCTCGCCTGCGAAGTCTTTGTCCGGCGCATCGATCAACACAGATGTACCGACGCATCTTGCGTCTTCCAGCTGCCATTCCGCATCACATTCATATCTTGATCTTGCGATTGCCATTCCATATTTCATCCGCTCTAGACCTTGCAGCTACCAGCGCCCGGCACAGCGAGAGATGTCATTCATATTGCACATCACTCATTGTATGGGCAGGACTTCCGGCGAGACCGGAAATTCTCCACTCAAACATACCGACCGTTGAAAACCAATGCATTATATATTCTACACGGTGCTATCAAAGTTTATTCAGCCTTTCCCCTCATAATTCCATCTTTTCCAACGTATTTCTCGTGGCATGGCATGGCAGGAGTCACAGATTCTTACGACACCGACATGGCATCGAGCACATTTATAGTTGCGAAAATATGCTGGACAAAGCAATATTATTATCGACTCGCACTTTCACACGCATGCGCAAAGTCCATGTACAAAGTCGAAGTGCCCATCTCTCCCTGAATGATCCACAATGCACCTCGGCACACATCGTCCAAACCATCTTACTCACGTTGTTCACAAAGATGCAGCTCAACAACCGCCTGGCTGCATCATTTTTTTCCCAGTCTGAGCCCTTAACTTCAGTTGTTCACAAAGGTGCAACCACAAACGCCTGGTTGCATCATTTCTTTCCATAACTCACTCGTTCTAATGATTGTATCTGGCTCATTATAATCCTATTTTGGGTTGGCTTCGGCCATCCTCGTGCACCGTATTGCCGTGCACGGGATCTGACATCGGCGTTCCCTCGTCTCGCTTCGCGAGCCTCCCCTTGGTCGCCATGACAACGCCTGCACGTCGGGCTCCCGCGCACTCATGGCGGGGTTGCCGCGTGGTTGGACATTAAATCATTCTGGTTTTTCAGAGGTGAGTACTAAACCCCGACTCACATTAACATTTATTCCCGCGATACTCGCCCCGATGATTTCGTGTAGACGGCCCCTGGGAGAGTACGCGCTTCCGGTGGTCCAAGGAATGACATAATAATATCCATCATTCCGTTAGCTTATCCCTGGCTCTCTCCGGCTCGGTCACGGGGGGGGGGGGGGGGGGTCGGTGCCCGGTTGACCTTCCATCATAGCAGGGCACAGAGTGAGTGAGTTACTCACTCAGCTGGGAAGGGAGAGGGGTGTAGGGGTGGGTGTAGGATGGGGAAGGAAAAATGGCCGGACCTTGGCCATCGGAGGAGCGGCCGTCTTCGAGGCTCCTGGTCCAGGCTCTCTCCCTTGCTCCACCTTACATTGCGTAAATGCTCTAATGCAATCGCGGGCGAACATTCCCTCAATAGGGGATATTATCTTTTTGTCCTTACTCTTCAGCGTCCATGCATTTAATAAATCTCTATCCCTTACCGCGCCCTTTCCATGCTTCCTAAGCATGGACTCCGCTACCGGCCCGTCCTCAGATAGGTCCGCGGCTTCTAACGCCGCTTGTCCGTTACCCATATTTACCGGCGATCCTCGCCTTGCTTCGCAACCCGTTAGTTCTATTGAGGGCTATTATTCTGCCTCCCCACTGACAGATGCTCCCTTCCCGACGATACCCTTGTGTCGCCGGGTAGGCCCCCCTCGAGGGGAGTATTCCGACCCCCAATCTGGTCGGCCTCCTTCCCCTCATACCTAAGCGAGAGGTTTTGAGCGCGCGCTAATGCGTCACCACCCAACACTCCCGCCGGGCCTACACGCGTCCGAACGTGGGCCGCGTCCGGCCACCTTTCCTATGTTCGCGACGCGTCGAGTGTCCAAGCTGCTGATACACTCCGCTCCCAGCTCAGGCCGGAGCAATTCTTACTCCCGCATCCTATAACACACCTGTGCAAACAGTTCCTTCCCCTTACCTCTTAGTTCGGAATGTGTGCCGGAGTCAGAAGCCAAGACAGCACCCGGCCGCTCAGGGGCAGCAACAGTCACCGATATTCCGAGAAAGATCTCACCTTTCAGCCCCTTGACCTTTTTGCTGCCACCGAGCGGGGAGACCATTTCTCTTCCCCTCCGGACAAATATCCTGTCCATGACGCCAGCTGTGGTTGCAGCAATCTGCTTCCCACGTCTCCGCTTCCCGATGTACCCAGAGTGAGACCCAGGAAGCAGTCAGAACTGTTTCACACGGTGTTTATTACAAGAGCCTGTTACATGCATGGAATGATTCCAGTGCACGGCACCGATTGCGGCGGCGCCCGCTACATGGCAGCGCGACCCACATTAGCAAGTAGCAAGTCGCGATGCATACAATGCACAAGGAAGCGCCCCGAGGCCATGCTCTGAAAACATTAAAGTTTTTACTGTCAAGCCGGTTATTATACATGGCCCCCCCTCCCCTCATCCCATACTGAGAAATCAAAGGGGTGCTCCAGTCAGTGAGAAGCCTGGCTGAGGGGACAAGGCCACAGGGAGTACATAACATGGCTGGGTGACATATCACGGCTGGAACGCAAGAAGGGAAAAATGTCATTTATGGTCTTGGATTGCCCTGCGAGAGGTTTGGGTGGATGTGCGGGGCCAATACTTAGTATTTGTCAAGAGAATCAGCGAGAAATATGGGTGCCTCCAAATCATTGCTACCACATATGTATATACATGTATATGTGTGTGTGTATATATATATATATATATATTATATATATATATAATATACTATATATATATATATATATATATATATATATATATATATATATATATATATATATATATATAGTATACTAGTGGGGTCAGCCGTGGGAATCCCACGGGTATGGACGTGTGTGACCTTTCGACATATTGAGTTAGATGCTGCACCTACACATTCAGTTTCACAAAATGGTTACTGGCAATTTCATCAGATGCACAAATGATGTAATATACACAATGTATTTACTTCTGATAACATGTGAATGCATGTGCGTGCACACCCACACACACATACACACATATACACACACAAACACACATACACCCACACACATATATACATACACACACATACACACGTACACCCACACACATATATACACACACACACAAACACATCTCGTTTTTTCATTTCTGTTCCTCACAATTTTGTGTCTCTCTTATTCACACACACACACACACACACACACACACACACACACACACACACATACACACACACACACACACACACACACACACACACATACATAAACACATACTCAAACACACACATATATACACACACACACACACACACACACACACACACACACACACACACACACACACACACACACACACACACACACACGTACACACACATGTACACCGACACACATGCATACACACACACATACATACATACACACACATACACGCACACACAAACACACACACACATACATGCACACACACACACCCACACATATATACACACACACACACATCCACACACATGTACACACACACACACACACACACACACACACACACACACACACACACACACATGTACACACACATGTACACTGACACACATGCATACACACAGATGTATACACACACACACACGTACACCTACACCTACACATGTCCCACGGCACATGTATATATCCCACATCCCACATGTATATACATGTTTAAAGTGTATGTGCCCTTCCCTCCTCCCTCCCCCCCACCTCCCTCCCCCCTCCTCCCACCTCCCTCCCCCCTCCTCCCACCTCCCTCCCCCCTCCTCCCACCTCCCTCCTCCCACCTCCCTCCCCCCTCCTCCCACCTCCCTCCTCCCACCTCCCTCCCCCCTCCTCCCACCTCCCTCCCCCCTCCTCCCACCTCCCTCCCCCCTCCTCCCACCTCCCTCCCCCCTCCTCCCACCTCCCTCCCCCCTCCTCCCACCTCCCTCCCCCCTCCTCCCCCCTCCTCCCACCTCCCTCCCCCCTCCTCCCACCTCCCTCCCCCCTCCTCCACCTCCCACCTCCCTCCCCCCTCCTCCCACCTCCCTCCCCCCTCCTCCCACCTCCCTCCCCCTCCTCCTTCCTCCTTCCCCTGCCCGGCAACGCCGGGTACTTGTGCTTGTAACTAATAAAATAAAAACGAAGAAATATCTCTCAGCAATTTCCCGTCTGTTAATTTATATATTTTACAAATGTGAATTACACGTCCATGCACACGTGAAATGGAGTTTGTTTTTTCACACGTGAAATGAACACGTGAACCTTGACTTCCGGATAATAATGTTTAAATGAAATAAGAACCAAGAAATATATGTCGGCATCATTGTTGACGTTTTTTGTGATGACTGTCATCAAACGGAAAAGTAATATATCTTAACGGAAAAGAAAAGCGAATTTTTAATATATGTCGTCATTTTCCCCGACTGTTATTTTAGGCGGTGTATTTTCGTGTATCATCATGGCGCGAATTAAAAAAAATATATCTCGGCATTTTCCCGTGTGTGCGTGAATGTTCTCAATTATTTCTGACACCGAGTCTAAAACCATTGATAAAAATTAAATCAGATGGTGAATTCGATATAAAATCGATATAATTCATTTCGTTCTATAAACGGAAACTCATCGGATTTTTCTTCCCGTTTTTTTCAACCGAGTCTAAAACTATGTTAGCGACTGTTAAAAATGAAATGATACATCGAATTTGAGTTGAAATAAACCAGTGTGAGAGAGAAAGACAGCACGGCCTATCTAAACAGGCCTCAAAGCTAGCCTCCTTCCAGAAACATATTTTACGACCGAAAAATAATGTTGAATGAAATAGAAAGAACGAAGATATATATGTCGTTTTTGTGCCGACTGTCATAAAACGTAAAAGTAATATATCTTAACGGAAAAGAAAAAGCGAATTTTTAATACATCATGTCATTTTCCCCGACTGTTATTTTAGGCGGTGTATTTTCGTGTATCATCATGGCGCGATTTTAAATATATATCTCTGCATTTTCCCGTGTGTGCGTGAATGTTCTCAATTCTTTCTGACACCGAGTCTAAAACCTGCGATAAAAATTAAATCAGATGGTGAATTCGATATAAAATCGATATAATTCATTTCGTTCTATAAACGGAAACTCATTGGATTTTCTTCCCGTTTTTTTTCAACCGAGTCTAAAACTATGTTTGCGACTGTTAAAAATGAAATGATATATCAAATTTGAGTTGAAATAAACCAGTGTGAGAGAGAAAGACAGCGCGGGCCTAACTAAACAGGCCTCAAAGCTATTCAAGTTAATAAAAGGTGGATGGATATTTGTTTGAACATGAAGCCTCTCCAAGAATGGGTGGAGCTACTCTGCAAACCGAGTAAGCCACACCCCCGGACAGACGTCCAACAGACAGACAGACAGACAGAATCACCTACGCCTATTATAATATATATATAATAATATATATATACATATATATATATATATATATATATATTAATATATATATATATATATATATATATATACATATATATATGTGTGTATGTATATGTGTGTATGTATATATGTGTATATATATATATATGTATATATACACATGTGTATGTATATATGTGTATATATATATATATGTATATATACACATATGTATGTATATATGCATATATACATATATACACTGTATATGTATATATATATATATATATATGTATATATATACATGTATGTGTATATGTGGTGACAGCGATCAGCCCCCCCCCCCCCCCGGTACCCCCTGACCCCAAGAAGAACCCCTGGAGGCATTCCGAACTGTGGTACAAGAGGTTTATTATATAAATTATTAAATAACGTGCACGGAAGATTTCCAGGTCCATGCGCCATGCCGACAGCTCCCGGCGCACGGCAGCACAACCCACATTAGCAAGAAGCAGGTCGCGATGCGTACAATACACAAGGAAGCGCCTCGAGGCCATCCACCGAATATCTTAGAGTTCTTGCTGTCAAGCCGGTTATTATACATGGTCTCCCCCCCCCCCCCCTCCCCTCATCCCATACTGAGAAATCAACGGGGTGGTCCAGACAGTGAGGAGCCTTGCTAAGGGGACAAGGCCACAGGGAGAACATAACATGGCTGGGCTGACATAACACGGCTGGGACGCAAGTCGTGGAAATGTCATTTATGGTCTTAGACTGCCCTCCAGAGTTTTGGGAGGGTATAGCGGGGGCCAATACTAAGTATTCTAAGGGAGAAGCTGCGAGATATATGGGTGCCCCCAATCATTGCCACCACACCCCTCCATCTGTCACTACAACATCTTAAAGATCGTTTTAGTTATCACCCTGGATCCCCCTGGGGATACCATTGGAAGTACTTGGCATTTACCCCCAATTTACCTGGTTCACCATGGTGGTGCGTCGGATCCTCCGGTGGTGTTTGCAGCTCAGCATTGGTAAGACAGTGTCAGCGGCATACCATCTTAACAACAGAGAAGCAAAAATGGAACTGGACGTGTTCGTTGACAACAAACGCTTAGAGTTCTAGCAAGCCCCAAAGTACCTCGGTGTACGCCTAGATCGGATACTGTCCTTCAAGCAACACCTAGTAGAAGTGAAGGCCAAGGTGACATCAAGGGTCTCGCTTATCCAACGTCTCGCTGGTACGACCTGGGGAGCCTCCGCCAAGACCCTACGAATATCCACGCAAGCCCTGGTCTTCTCTGCAGCCGAATACTGCGCCCCAGCCTGGAGCAGAAGCCCACGCATGAGAAAGGTTGATGTTGCCATTAACAATGCCCTCCGCATTGTAGCTGGTTGTTTGAAGCCCACCCCGGCATTCCACCTGCCAGTCCTAGTGGGAATCGCCCTGGCCGGCCTCCGACGGGAGGCTGCTACCCTCGCCCTGGCAAGGAATGCCCAGAAACATGACTGGCAGATCCTGCACAACACCACAACGATAGTGGCGCCTCCAAGCAGACTCAAGTCCCACCATCCCTACAACAAGGCGGCACAAGAGATGCTCAGTTCTATCCCTGAGGACCTGTCTAGAAGCGCATGGCTGGCGGCATCTTGGAAGCAGGTGTGGGAAATGGCTGGGCCCACCCGCATCCACCGCTACATCTGGGACCCAGGAGGTGGTGTCGTAGGAGAAGACCTACCACGCCTGCAATGGACCTTGCTGAACCGTCTACGTATGGGGGTCGGCCGCTTCAAATCATCGCTGAAGATGTGGGGCCTGGCAGACAGTGCCGCGTGCGAGTGCGGCAAGCCTGAGCAGACTGCCAAACACATAATTACCACCTGGCCCCTATACAGACCACCTTCAGAAGCCGGCCTCTTCGACGTAGGACCAGAGACGAGGGCATGGCTGCACGACACTGAGCTGGCCATCTGATGATACACGAAGGAGAAGAGGGTCCTCCTATCTCCGTCAAGAGAACCTCGACACGTGCAATGGGCTGGGGCCACAACCTAACCTACCATGGAGTGGGGTCAGTAAAGTGGGGGCGAAGTCCAAGTACCCCCAATGGGCCCCCTCTCCCCTTAGGAGCTGGCTAGACCTAGAGAGGAAAAAGGAGAATTACCACATCATTGTATTAGGGGGAAGTTTTACCCAACGGAGCATGCATTGGATTATTGAGTCAGTGCCCTACCGGAAAATCAAAGGATTGATCAACATTACAGGATTCTATGCAAAATGACATTACCGGGCTATAGTGAATTCACAGGATTATATAACGGACGATAAAATCACAGGAAAATTAACAAAGGATTAGAAATAACAAAGCAAATCACAGAACAAATAATAAAGGAAATCACATCACAGGATTAAATAGAAATAACCCCACCGTCCCAGGATTATAAAACGGACGATCACATCAAAATAACAAAGGAAATCACAGGATTAAATCGGAATAACCTCACCGTCCCAGGATTATAAAATGGACGATCACATCAAGATAACAAAGGAAATCACAGGATAAAATCGAAATAACCTCACCGTCCCAGGATTATAAAACGGACGATCACATCAAAATAACAAAGGAAATCACAGGATTAAATCGAAATAACCTCACTGTCCCAGGATTATAAAATGGACGATCACATCAAAATAACAAAGGAAATCACATCACAGGATTAAATCGAAATAACCTCACCGTCCCAGGATTATAAAATGGACGATCACATCAAAATAACAAATTACAGGATTAAAACCAGGCCCGCACCTCGCGGTTAGGTGGTGGGCCACTAACTTATATGCACTGGAAACGTGTACTCTCCTTTCTTCCGGACCGCGCACCCTAACGGAACGCGTACTCTTCTTTCTTCCGGGCCGTGCACCCTAACGGAAAGCGCATTCTTGGGGATCACAGCTCAACGCTATGCAAACGTAGCCACTGACGCCGATCCTGCGAGCTCGGGGTCACCTGGTGCGCAGGAACAGGGGGTTGGCAAACCCGGCCTTTCCCCCTTGCGGACGCATGAGGTGGTTGGGGACAGCAATTTGCACATGGGGACGTCTCGTTCATCTTCCTCCCGCTCTCGGCCCACCATGGTCTGTTCACCTGTACCTGTATTGCAAGTTTTACTGACACACACAGATCAAAATCCTAGCCCCCCCCCCCAATTGGCATTTATTTACCTCATCTCTCAGATGGTTGGCTATTTATAACCGCATTCCCTGCGTCGTGTCTGGAAATTCAAATGCCATATTTACTTTCACCAATTTCCAAAAATACCTTCCTTTAATTATCTTCCCCGCATCTCATAATACATGATTTACCAACCATTATCTCTCCAACCATAATCAGTCAATGGAGAAACTCACCACATTTCACCATCTTGCTTTGTTGCCTTCCTGTATTGCAAGCATCATTTTTTTGAAAACACAAATATTTGTAAACATGATTCTGCATCGCTTCCATTCTAGAAGCGTCTCATTCTTGCAACTCAAATCCGAAATACAATCTCCCTATACACTTGCCTTATTGCACAATGTTATTCACTCATATCACCAATCATCCTGTGTAAAAAAATTATCTACATTGACTCATACCACAATTCACATCATTAGCAGCTGGTAGTTAAATATCAAAATAAATCAACTGGTATTCTCCCTTTGAAACCTCACTCTTATCTTATCAATACCTGGACATACTCATCTTTTTTTTTCTTTCCCTGGACATGCAAATTTCACGCCAGTATAAATCACTGGAAAATCTATCTGAAAATTACGAAATCGTCGTCAAGTTCTTTAGCTAAACTCTGTCCACAATCACCAACTCTACCCCCCTTTTGCACTTTGCCCTAGGCCCTAGAACCTAGAGTCAACCATGCAAAACAAACCATTCCTTTACACATTTTCCTAGGGGAATTGCCCTATCAACTCCTCTTATGAGCAATAATTTAATTGATGTGATGCCAAAGTACCTGGTGGAGTTCTGTTCACCTGGTCTGCAGAGCTGTGATCCGATCTGCACCAGCACCCAACCACCTCTTCGATTGGGGTCAACCTGCGTGTAGTAATCTAGCACAATTTTGTTAAACAAAATTCATGACTTTCCATTCATTGGTGCATTTTCCCCCAGTGCAAGCTAACCACCTTTATCTCTTTCTTACCACAAAAACAACAGTCCATAACCACTTTCCTTTATTTCCTGCCTTTACCATCAATTTTTAAAAACCGTTTCCCCTACTTTCTCAGCAAATCTTGCAAAGTCACATCATTGACAAATAATCCATCCGATTCGACTTCCATTTGTCATCTCCGCACTTTCCCAAACATTATTCACACTTACTCCAAAACCATGTCTTCAGACACCACCCAGACGGGTTGTGAATACACTTTCCCTTTACAGGCGCATCTGCCTAGCCATTCACGGATTGTCCACAAGACAAAATCACCATATTTCACACCTCAGCTCTCGAGAGCTCAATTTCGGCCCATGAGCTCGCTCCATGGACTCCATGAACACAAATCGGACAGGCAGACAGGGGTGAAACCAGGCAGGGGGTAGGGTGGAATCGACAACAACCACAATTACCTTCTGCCAAGCAAGAGGCAAGAGCAGTATCACTCCATCTGCCTTCTGCCCAAGTCTGCCCAAGCCCAACCCTCTGAGTTTCCATTCACAGACAGACAGACAGACAGTCGAGGCCAGTCACAAGACTTCCATTTCCATCCGAAGGACATTACTTTATTCGATTGGCTCTTGGTCCGCTCGATTTAACGAACTACATGCAAACAACTAGTTTGTCAACAAAATCATTTGTCCCTTGGAGGCAAATTCTGCCATCCTTATGCAGACATCAGTATCCCACTTCCCCCCTTACCTTTTGGCATTGGGCGGCATCCCAATGCTCTTAAACAAACAGCTTCAACAACATGAAACAGTGAATTTAGTTCTCCTGCTCCTTTCCCTTACTCAGGAGCCATCATTTTGATAAACATCATTTGAAAAATACTCAATGGCAATCCATTTTGTTCAGGATTGCGTGCTCCTAACATAATACTGGATTATAACCTTCCACCCAGCCACTGTTCCCACGAAACAGCTTCAACAACATCAAACCAATCCAAGCCTGCAACGGTAAACATAGATATCTCAGCACACCGCGGCCTTCACAGTCTCCACCGAGCCAGCATTTCCAAAACAAAACATTTTGGTCTCTTCTTTTTTTCTTTTAATCAAAGTACACTGTTCCCTAACCGAGACATTCGAGAATGTACCTACACAGGTACATTCCCTAACCACGATTATAGGAAACTCAACACTCGGACTGCTCCCTGGAACTCCTGGAGCAGTCTTACCTCACCCCCTCACCTCATCCAATCACAAACGAACCCCCAACCCATATAAAAACAATTATTTTTAAACCCTATGGGACGTCTTGCTTGCAGACCCACCACAGGTGAAACCATAGCCTTCACTCACATGTGGTGGGAATTAAACTCACAAACTCCCATACAGGCAAACAATTCATATATCACCAACATTCTTTCCTCCCAAATCTTTCCACCTTCTCCACTTCACCTTTGTCCAACCACTCCACCACACTTACCTGTGTCTTCGTTAATTTTCATCTCCACATAACGTGAGTATTTATTACCTGGTTAAAACACACTTGTCTCGCACACCTGTATCGCATGTTCGCTCCAAATTTCACCAATCACATGCGCTGTTAAATCACTGAGCAGTACAGTGACCACTTCTGATACCAATCCACATGACCTCTTGGTCGCTTTAACATCCAATTGAAAAATCTCATTTAATTGCAATCCTATTAATTCCTACCGTAATTGAGACAAACAAAATTCGATACAAACTTAATGTTAAGTGAATTATTACGAACAGCAGTTCCAATACCTCTTTGATTAATCATCATTTTTATACATGACAGACAGACAGACACGTCTTTTCACATGACATCATATTCACACTGGACAGAGGATTCACATTCACACTGGTCTGGACAGAGGGTGGGATCATTATTATTTAATCATTATACATTATTAATCTGGATACCCTTGTTTGAGGAAGAAGAAGCTCTGCATTTCCTAGCCATGCGATCCCTAAACATCTCTCAGACACCACAATTGTGTCAGACCCCTGACCTTGTCAGTCAGACCACAGACCACAGGATAAATATTCTATTTAAAAGCTTACAACCCCCCCCCCCCCCTACCTACTCTACCACACCGCTGTCATCCCCAAAAGAATACTCTAGTCCGCCTGGCACAGCCAGGCCAAACAGACTGGAACTCTAACCACTCTCACCTCTATTCCCATGCGAGCAGAACCTTTCCATCTGCAAGGCTTCCGTGTCTCGAATGATCTTCACCCGTATCTCAAACAAAGCTACCAGTTCACAAATTATTGGGGTATCTCACCACAAATCCCACCGCTGCTACCAAATTGGGGTAACAGACGTCTCCACCCTACAAATACAACAATTGCTTGGTCAACCCCAGCCCATCCTGCCTCTCCAAGAGCTCCGCATCCGGACAGATAGACAGACAATCGGAGAGGCTCCACATTACAACTGCAAACATTTGATGAACAAAAATAACAACCGCTAACACCAAATCTTTATTGTCCCATTTCCAGGGAAATCATCCCCCGGTGACACCGCAAGTCGACCACCATCAAAGCACAAAACACAGAGGGAAGTAAGAAGACCATATAAAACGATATAATATATAATATGAATATACCATATGGAAGGCCAACTAAACAATTTACTAACATCCTCATTACACGAGAGCCACTCGACCCGCAGGTGACCCGATAATCAAGCAGACAGACAGTCAATCGAAACTGTCTGTCGAAACTGGCGAACGAAACAGACAAGTCTGCAGACACTGAGGGCGTGACATTCGACACCCCCAGACGGACAGAGACGCACCCAGATCATTCCCATAATATGAGCAATTAAAACGTCATTTCAGAGACAGTCTACCAGAAATTCAATGCTGAACCATGCAATCCGCATTCGCGCACTCTGTGCTCATTCAACACATCACTCCAACTCAGCCCCCACATGTCACATGACCAAAACCCTCAACCTCCGAGGTTCGCAAGGCAGCCATCTCATCAAGCCAGATGCTTCGTCGCTCCCTCGTCACTCGTGTCTCCGCTTCGACGCAACCTCGAGATGCATCACGCACCCCATCCACACATCATTAGCATGGCGCAAGCCACACCAATACCGACAGTTGAAGACCGGACAGTTTTTATCTCTCGGATGGACGTTCGACCCACATTATCCTTCTCAAACTGTCAAATCTCCAATATTTTCCCTCCTTTGCCTGTGGGGCAACTTGTCACACATTATCTGCCTTCAGAACCACATGCATTTTCATAACTATACGACCATCAGTCGCCTGCAAAGCCTTTGTCAGGCGTATCAATCAACACAGATGCACCGACGCATCTTGCGTCTCCCAGCTGCCATTCACCTCACATTCGTACCTTGACCTTGCAACTGTCATTCCATATTTCATCCGCTCAAGACAACTAAACCAGCGCTCCATCGTATTCCCGGCACAGAAAGAGACGTCACTCACACTGTACACCATTCACTGTATGGGCAGGGCTTCTGGCGATACCGGAAATTCTCCTCTCCACTATACCAACCGTTTATCATTCCAATGCATTATATATACTACACGTTGCTATCGATGTTTATTCAGCATTCCCCTCATAATTCCATTATAAACAATGTATTTCTCGTGGCATTGCATGGCAGGAGTCAAAGGTTCCCATTACACCGACATGGCATCTAGCACATTGCATGTAACATCTTGCTGGCAAGGCAATGACGACTCGCGTGTAGCAAAGTCGAAGTGGCCATCTCATCAGATGGCCCACAATGCATTTGGGCACACATCCTCCAAGCAACCTCATAGCAGGGTCCTTCCCCATACTCACGCATCTTTCTGTTTCATAATGCGCCTGTGCCCACGATCGTGGAAACACCACGCACCAGTTCGCAGGTTTCCCGGTCAATCCATCCCGAACAATGGACGGGCTTCTGCCGGCATTCTCCTCGCTCACCATTCCAGGCTCACGGTGTTCATAGAGGTGCAGCTCAACAAACGCCTGGCTGCAACATTTTCTTTCCCTCATTCTGAGCCCTTAACTTCAGTTGTTCACAAAGGTGCAACCAGCTGACGGCTGGTTGCATTATTTCTTTCCATAACTCACTCGTTCTAATCATTGTACCTGGCTCATTATAATCCTATTTTGGTTGGCTTTGGCCATCCTCGTGCATCCAATTACCGTGCACGGAATCGAATATAGTATACGCATTCCCTCGTCTCGCTTCGCGAGTCCCCGCATGGTCGTCATGGCGACTGGCCTGCACGTCTTGATCGCGCGGGGTTCCCGCGCGTTGGACATTAAATCATTCTAGTTTTTCAGATCTGAATAACAAACCCCGACATACATTAATCTCCCATAACGTCAATGTCTTATTCCCACGATACTCGCCCCGATGATTTCATGTCGTATTTTCTTTCTTCGCAACCCGTTAGCTTAAACGGGGGGCCTTCATTGGCTCCCCAACTGGCGGGTGCACGTCATTCCAAAGAGAAAAAACGTCTTCCCAAGTCCTCCGAAGAGAGTACTCTCGACTTTCTCACAAGTCGACTTACTTCCCTCTCTTCGGTCTAAGCAGAATGTCTCGAACTGACTGCAACATTCTGCCGGACTCTAACGGCGCACGAGCGTCCAGGTTTTCTCCCAATCTCCCCACCTGAACGCTCCCAATGCACCGCGACTGGGTATTCAGGCTCGCAAAGCCTGAATGCCCGCACAGGTGTCTCTAACCATGCTCCGCAAACCGTTAGCTCTACCGGTGGCACTTTTCCGGCCTTCCCCGCTAACGGATGCCCTCCCCGACGATACCTTTGTGTCGTCGGGCTAGGCCCTCCAAGGGAGCATTCCGACTTCCTTTCAGGTCGGCCTCCTTCCCCTTTTACCATGGACGAGGTGTTTTTGGAGCATGTACCCAAGTACGCCACCACCCAACACTCTCGCCGTGCCTACCCATGTCCGAACGTGGGCCGCGTCCGGCCTCTTCCCAACGTTCGCAACATGTCGAGTGTCCAAGCCGTTGGCCTCCTGGTACACTCTCCCCCCTGCTCAGGCCTAAGCACTTTTACCTCCCATAACAAACCTCAGCACACAGTTCGCTCCCCTTACTCTTAGTTCTTGGATCTGTGCCGGAAATTAGCCAAGACAGGCCCCTTCCCTCGGCGGCAGCAAAAGTCACTGATACTGCGAGAAAGATCTCACCTTTTAGGGGGCCCCTCGACCTTGCTGCCACCGAGTCAAAGAACCGTCTCTCTCCCCTCCGGACAAGATCCTGTCCATGACGCCAGCTGTGGTGACAGCGATCAGCCCCCCCGGTCTCCCCTGACCCCAAGAAGAACCCCTGGAGGCATTCCGAACTGTGGTACAAGAGGTTTATTATAGAAATTATTAATTAACGTGCACGGAAGATTTCCAGGTCCATGCGCCAAGCCGACAGCTCCCGGCGCACGGCAGCACGACCCACATTAGCAAGAAGCAGGTCGCGATGCGTACAATGCACAAGGAAGCACCTTGAGGCCATCCACCGAATATCTTAGAGTTCTTACTGTCAAGCCGGTTATTATACATGGTTCCCCCCCTCCCCTCATCCCATACTGAGAAATCAAAGGGGTGGTCCAGACAGTGAGGAGCTTTGCTAAGGGGACAAGGCCACAGGGAGACCATAACATGGCTGGGCTGACACAACACGGCTGGGACGCAAGTAGTAGAAATGTCATTTATGGTCTTAGACTGCCCTCCAGAGGTTTGGGAGGGTATAGCGGGGGCCAATACTCAGTATTCTAAGGGAGAAGCTGCGAGATATATGGGTGCCCCCAATCATTGCCACCACACTTATGTATATATGCATATATACACATATACAGACTTGGCGTTTAATATGGATTATTTTTTTTTCTTGACTTGGGTTTCCTTTCTGAACTCAGTATATCAATCTGGTGAGTTTATTTTACGCTTCGGTGATTTCTTTGTTAAAAGAACCATGTCACTGATTGATTGTCTGTCGCAGCAAAAAGTCAATAACAGGATTATATCACAGGTGGCGTTACAAAATGTACGGACAGGTACATTTGACGATTGGCTTCACAATCATGTATATAAGGGTTGTTGCGTTCTGTATTAGTAGAAAACAACTGCTGCACATCTACAAAAGTTATTGCCGCTTCCTCTGGAGATGGTCCGTCAACTCGACGATGCTGTTTGTCATGAAGTGGTGGCTTTACGAAATTCCGGCATGAAACAGCGTGAAACATGGGCTGGCTAACCCCCGCTCTAGCGGGGAAAATGGCCTTAAAACGACCATTCATTCATTCATTCAAACAGCGTGCTATTGCTCGGCAGTATGGCATCACTCAGGGTCAGGTGTCAAAGATCCCGAAACGAAATGCTCAGAGGGGTGTCCCTACTCCAATACCGAGGCCAGGACCTCCCAGCAGAACAACAAGGAGGGATGATCGCCAGGTGCACCGGTTAGTCCGCAATGGCCGTACCAAGTCAGCTAATCGGCTTCGCGCTGAGTGGCAGCAACTGACAAATGTGCCTGTATCCAGAAGGCTTGTCAACCAACAACTGGTTCAAGCAGGCTATCGTGCCAGGCGTCCCCTGAGAAAGCCACGCGTGACCAGACAACACCGCCAGCGCCGATTGCAGTGGGCCAGAGAGCACCGTCAATGGCAGCCAGGACACTGAATTCACGTGATCTTCAGTGACGAGTCTTGATTTCTGGTCTATCGTCAAGATGGCCATGTCCGAGTGCGTAGACAAGTGCATGCAGCCTACAACGAAGATTGTATAGTGCCAAGAGTCCAAGCTGGAGGTGGTGGGGTGACCGTTTGGGATGCTTTTCATGCAAGGGGAAAAACTGACCTGGTTGTTCTGTATGGAACCCTGAACCAGTTCAAGTACAGGGCCATTCTGGAAGAAACATTGCTTCCATTTGTTCATGCAGCCTTTTGAGGAAACTTTGTCTTCCAAGATGACAATGCACGGCCTCATCGTGCTCGCATAATCCAACACTTTCTTGCTGACCGTGGTGTAGAGCATATGGAGTGGCCTGCCATGTCCCCGGATATGAATCCGACAGAGAACTTGTGGGCAGAATTAACGCGTCAAATCGACAACTTGGACCAGCAGCCGACCTCTGTGCGTGAATTGCAGCAGGCTATTGTCACTGCATGGCAAGCGATTCCTGTCCAAACCTTGGCAAATCTCGTGAACAGCATTCCTCAACGTGTACGTGCTCTCCTGAATGCTCGTGGGGGTTACACGAAGTACTGAACTGTAATTTTACTGTCCGTAATCCCAGTCGTAATTTAACTTTTGTTTTTGTTAAAAAAAATTTTGGCTAATGTGCAAAATAAAGAAATACTTCTGGAAAACGTACAGAAGTTTAACACAGTACTGTCCGTGAATTGAGTTCAATATCAGTTTACATCACTTTCAAGGATCAATTTATTTGCTTCGAAATGTCAAATGTGGTTTTTGTTTCTTTTAAAGGTCACATTAACAAAATCAAGAATAATTTCAACATAATTCCAATGAACTTTTGGTTCTAAGTCAACTTGAAAAGTAAGTTCACCCCCACCAAAAAAATATTCCATATTAAATGCCAAGTCTGTATATGTATATTTTTACCTCAGCGCATTTCAGCGAGGAATATTATGACCGGAATGGCAGAGCAGCGCGCTGATTCGCTCAGAGCGATCACGTGATGTTCCTTGCCGCCATTAACTCAGTTATGCGTTCGCACGTATTTCAGAGCGAAAAGCGATTCCGTTTTTTCACATTTCAGCGAGGAATATTGCCATTCACACCACATAGGTTTTTTCCCCTTTCATCTTTAGATCCATATTTTTTGCGATAACGTAGCGCATTATGGCTCTCTCGAGCTCGAGTTAGCCAATCACCTGGGGGCATGAGGCCACGTTGGCCACGCCCACGACACGACGCAGAGTTGCAATCGATCGCTCAGAGCGATCACGTGATGTTCCTTGCCGCGCGATTGCGTTTTTTCACATTTCAGCGAGGAACATTGCCATTCACATCACATAGGTTTTTTTTCTTTCATCTTTAGATCCATATTTTTTTTCAGCGAGGAATATTATACACGGATTCTGAATCGGTGGCAGAGCAGCGCGCTGATTCGACGATTCACGCGCCCTCCCCCCTCCCCTCCCCCTCCCCCTCTCCTCC